>NC_133326.1:53386164-53466535 GCF_042186555.1 Aquarana catesbeiana | reverse complement strand
TTACACAGTAATCAGTGCATTTTTATAACACTGATCACTTTATAAATGTCAGCGGTCCCAAAAATGTATCAAAAGTGTCTGATCCGTAATGTTGCAGTACCACTAAAAATCCCAGATCACCACCATTACTAGTAAAAAATAAATAATAAAAATGCCATAAATCTTTCCCATAGTTTGTAGATGCTATAACTTTTGCGCAAACCAAACAATATACGCTTATTGCTATTTTTTTTTTTTTTTTTTACCAAAAAGATGTAGAATATATATTGGCCTAAACTGATGAAGAAATCTGTTTTTTAAAAAACATTTTTTGGGGATATTTATTATAGCAAAATGTAAAAAATAGTTTTTTGGGTTTTTTTTCGTTGCTCTTTTTTTGTTTATAGCGCAAAAAATAAAAAAGGCAGAGGTGATCAAATACCACCAAAAGAAAGCTCTATTTGTGGGGAAAAAAAGGACACAAATTTTGTTTGGGTACAGCGTTGCATGACTGCGCAATTGTCAGTTAAATTGAGGCAGTACCAAATTGTAAAAAGTGCTCTGGTCAAAAAGGGGGTAAAATCTTCCGTGGCTGAAGCTGTTAAAATGATTGTAAAGTCTTGTTTTTTTTGTTAAAAATAACATGTCATACTTACCTGCTCTGTGTAGTGGTTTTGCACAGAGCAGCCCCGATCCTCCTTTTCTTGGGTCCCTCTTTGGTGCCCCTGGCCCCTCCCTCCTGTTGAGTGCCCCCAAAGCAAGCAGTTTGCTATGGGGGCACCCAAGTCGAGCCACAACTCTGTGTGTCCATTCATACATGGAGCCGTGGCCCGGCCCCTTTCTCTCCACACTGGCTGACCGACTTTGACAGCAGCTGGAGCCAATGGCACCGCGCTGCTGTTTCAGCCAATGAGGAGGGGAGTCCCGGGCATCCTAGACACTCCTACAATATCGCTGGAACTAGAGGGACCTCAGGTAAGTATTAGGGGGTCTGAGGGGGGCTGCTGCACACAGAAGGCTTTTTCTCTTTATGCATAGAATGCATTAAGATAAAACATTCTGCCTTTAAAATCACTTTAAAGATAACAAATAGGATAATGGAAGGAGAAAATAATAACTATGCAATTAAGATCATACCCGGAGTTCAGCTTTCAAGGCTAAAAGTGGGCCATACACATGTAGATTTCTCCTTCAGCCCCCCGGAACAAAGGAAATCAAAGGAGTCCTCCATCAACACTAAACCGCGTGGATAGAAGAATACCTGCTGGTGACTAAGGTATTCAGCAGTTGCTTTTAAATTCCCACACAATGGTTGCATCAACAACTTACTGCCCGTCTCCTTCAATTTTTCAAGGGATGACAGGATGGAGATGGCTGACAGGGCCACCCACTGAGCAAAATTCAGCTCTGGAATCTGGTGTGGTGCTTCATTGCAGTGGTACAACGCAGCAAGGGATTCGTTTAGAGGTTAGGTTGGTGGAAGGCCCAAAACACACAGGAACTAATTGATTTTTGCTTTTGCAATGTATCCGTTAGCACTAGTCCAGGTGTGCTGGTTTTGGGTATGTATAGATGGGCTTCAGACTCAGAAGTGAAGCAACGGTGGTATACCTTCAGGTACTTCTAAGATGCTTTAAAGAGGAGCTCCAGCCCCCCCCCCACCAAAAAAATTAAAAGTCAGCAGCTACAAATACTGTAGCTGCTGACTTTTAATATTAGGACACTTACCTGTCCAGGGATCCCGCGATGTCGGCACCCCAGCCAATTTTCCAATCGGCTCTCAGGTGCTGGCACTGCCATTCCTTGTAAGGGAAACCGGCAGTGATGCTTTGAAACTGCACAGCCAGTCCCCTACTGCGCGTGCGTGAAGCGCGCTGTGCTTTCTGAATGGCCTAGCGGTAGTGGAAGGGGAAGGGTGGCCGAACTTCTGGGGGACCTCTCCACGGCGAGGCCTCCCAGAAGTGGGGATGGGTACCTTTCAAAAACAGGTACCCACTCCCCCCACCCCTGAACGGTGCCAAATGTGGCAGCGCGCAGGAGGGGGGGGGGGGGACAAGGGGAGCTTCCCCTTTTGGGGAGAGCGCCGCTTTAAGTTGTTTTCCATAGGATTTTATGGTCATGCATTTTTTTTATGCTTTTGGTAAGGCAAAAAAATGGAAAAAAATTGATCAGTGTGAAAAAAAATTGATTAGTCATACATTTGCTTTAAACTTCACTTTACTATTTACAAAACATGATGGATCTTTCTGGTTTATCTTACACTTGTTTGCTTCTAACCGGTTGGTCATAATGAATTCAGAGCAAACCTACACAATATATTCACAGCCACATACTTACTTTAAAAGAGAAGTGCGGGAATTAAAAAAAACACAAATAGTCATACTCACCAAGGTGGATGCTGCATCTGTCCCCTGCTTCCTCCACACTGAGAAAGAGAGATGAGAGATCAAAGACCACTGATCACTCAGTTCTCGGCCTTTAGTGAGCAGAGAGCCGGTGGCTGTCAGTCACCAGCTCTTTGCTCTGCCCCTCCAGTGCTCACTGGAGCGCTGGGCTGGGGAGGGGGCGGGAGCGGCTGGTTCAGGCTCTCAGTGAAGCGCTGGTCAGGTATCTGGGTGGATCCAGACATTAAAATCAGGATCTCTCCAGAGCTTGGACCAGCTGTCAGTCAATAGCAGACTTTAGCCTGCTGTTGGCTCAATTTGGGTCACAGGGGTGCAGAACTAAGTGCACTCCTATGACCCACAAGAAATGTAGGGCCAAAAGAGCTTTGGCCCTATTTCTCCTTTAAATGTTGTGCAAGCATCAACATTTTTTAAAGGCCCAAAAAAGTTATGTCCTCTAATGTAAACCTTTCAATAACGTGTCAAAAATTAAGATAGATTGGTTTGGCAAGAACGATCCTTCATGAATCCATGCTGATTACTGCTAATGATACCGTTCTCATTACTAAAATCTTGTATATAGTCCCTTATGATCCCCTCCAAGAGTTTACATACTATTGATGTTAGGCTAACTGGTCTGTAATTCCCAGGGATGTATTTTGGGCCCTTTTTAAATATTGGTGCTACATTGCCTTTTCTCCAATCAGCTGGTATCATTCCAGTCAGTAGACTGTCAGTAAAAACTAGGAACAATGGTCTGGCAATTACTTGACTGAGTTCCCCAAGTACCCTTGGGTGTAAGCCATCTGGTCCCGGTGATTTATTAATGTTAAAATTTCCCAAGCCTAATTTTAATTCTGTCCTCTGTTAACCATGGAGGTGCTTCCTGCGATGTGTCATGAGGATAAACACTGCAGTTTTAGTTACTGAAGCCCCCTGATTCCCTTGTGAAGACTGAGGAGAAAAATAAATTCAATACCTTCGCCATCTCCCCATCCTTTGTAACCAGATGTCCTTCCTCATTCTTTATAGGGGAAATATGGTCTGTCCTCCTTTTTTACTGTTTATATACTTAAAGAATTTCTTGGGATTTTTTTTGCTCTCCTCCGCTATGTGTCTTTCATGTTCTATCTTAGCCGCCCCAATTGCACCCTTACATTTCTTGTTGCATTCTTTATAAAGTCTGAATGCTGATGATGATCACTCAACCTTGTATTTTTTGAAGGCTTTCTCCTTTGCTTTTATATGCATTTTTACATTGGAGTTAAGCCATCCAGGACTTTTGTTCGCTTTTTTAAATTTATTACCCAATGGGATGCATTGGCTAATGTCCTTATTTAATATGCTCTTAAATCAAACCCATCTCTCCTCCGTGTTCTTTGTTCCTAAAATTTTATCCCAATTTATGCCTTCTAACAAGGTTCGTAGTTTAGGGAAGTTGGCTCTTTTGAAATTCAGTGTCTTTGTATTCACCTTATGTTTTCTATTTGTGTGATTTATACTGAAACCAATTGACCTGTGACGCTGTTACCTAAATTGCCCCGTATTTCCACATCCGTGATCAGGTCTGTATTGTTGGTTATCAGTAGATCCAGTTTACCATAATCCAGCATTTACCATCTGACCCATAAAATTGTCCCGCAAGACATTTACGAACTGGCGAGCCTTAGATGAATGTGTGGTTCCCTCCGCCCAGTCTATGTCTGGATAGTTAAACCCCCCCATTATGACAACACTTCCCATCCTTGCTGCTAATCCAAATTGTGATAGGAGATCTGTCTCCCCTTCCTCCCTCAGGTTAGGGGGCCTAGCATACTCCCAGTATTATTTTCCCCTTAGCTTCATCCCTTTGGAGCTCTACCCATAAGGATTCCACCTCCTCCCTAGCTCCCTTAGTGATGTCATCTCTCACAATCACTTGTACATTATTCTTGATATATAGGCATACCCCTCCCCCTTTTTTACCCTCTCTATCCTTGTGATAAAGGGTATACCCTTGAATGGTTGCCAGCCAATCATGAGAGCAGTTGAACTAGGTCTCTGAAATTCCCACAAAATCCAAATCCTCCTCATACAACAGTATCTCTAGTTCACCCATCTTGTCCTCCAGGCTCCTGGCATTGGTAAACATGCCACATAGTTTAGACCGGTTGCATATTATCCTCTTATTGGGTGTTCCGAGATTGCAACTAGGACTTGTTACTATACTTAACTTGGGTTTATGTGCTTTGGTCAACCTAACACTAATGCCCCAATACTACTTTAACCAAGAATTGCAAGGGCGTGCGACACTGCACCCAAATAAAATCAACGTCCTTTTTTCCCCAGAAAGAGATTTCTTTTGGTGGTATTTGATCACCTCTGCGATTTTTATTTTTTGCGCCATAAACAAAAAAAGGTTTACAATTTAAAAAAAAAAAATTTTTTTTACTTTTTGCTATAACACATATCCAAAAAAATATATATACACAAGAAAACAAATGTATTCATCAATTTAGGCCAATATGTATTCTGCTACATATTTTTAATTAAAAAAAAAAAAAACAAAAATAAAAAAAAACACCAATAAGCGTATATTGATTGGTTTGCGTAAAAGTTATAGCGTCTACAAAATAGGGGATAGATTTATGGCATTTTTATTATTATTTTTAAAATTTTTTTTTACTAGTAATGGCGGTGATCAGCGATTTTTAGCGGGACTACGACATTGCAGCGTACAGATCGGACACTTTTTGGGACCAGTGACATTATTACAGTGATCAGAGATAAAAAATAGCCACTGATCAATGTATAAATGACACTGGCAGGGAAGGAGTTAACACTAGGGGGTGATCAAGGGGTTAAGTGTGTCCTAGGGAGGTGTTTCTAACTGTGGGGTGTGTGTACTGCCTGAATACAGAGAGATCGCTGTTCCTGATGACATTGAACAGACACTTTCTCTCTACTCCCGTCAGAATGAGGATCTGCTTTGTTTGGCAGATCCCCGTTCTGCCTCTCTGTGGAGCGATCACGGGTGGCTGGCAAACATTGTGAAATGAATAAACATGTGGCGCTACCTCATCTGAAATATGATAACAGATGAAAAAGGTATGTACTAAAAATGATCCAAAAAGAAATAATAAACTGAACAATCTTCAAAATAGCATGTAGAAACAAAATGATAACAATGGCGTAAATAAATGTGCAAAACAAATGATGATAAATGCCGGGACCTCACTAATAAAAGCGCATAGGTGCATAAGATGAACAATACAATCATAGAATAATCAGGTCAATAATGATGACATAAATAAATGTGCAAAACCATACATAATACCGTGACCTCATTAGTAAAAGTGCATAGTGCATAAATACCAAACATGAAGTAAAAAAATCACAACAAAGACTCCATCCAGTGAAACTCTAGCAGGAAAGACAATGATAATAAACAAAGAAAAAAAGAGATGTGTAAACTCCTAGTAATATTACCGTACACTGTGTATAAGATCAAAAATTCAGAAAGAAAGCAAGCAGCTCTAGGTGGTGATCCGAAAAGGACTAACACCAAAGTGGTAAAAAAGTGCAAGTGCAATGAATCAGTGTGAATAGAAGTATACATGTGCAAAAAATGCTAGTGAATAGATCATAATAATATTAATAGACAAACGAATGTCCAAGCAAAATGCAAAGTGTAATGCAATAAATTGATAACGTGCCGCTCCCGGTAACAGTACGGTGCAGATATTCTAAAGATGATAGCAAAAGTGCAGGCAAAGGTCTTTTACAGATGATGGAAAAAAGTGCAAGTGCAGTGGATAGAACTCTGCAACGGCCAGTGTCCGATAATCAGTAATCAATCCAATCCGGTTCCGGGGTGCACTGAGCGTTTCCCCCAGCCTCTCACCTGACGTTGCGGCCACCAATGGGCCGAATCGAGCGTGTGCCCACAGTCAATGAAGCAGTACAGCAGAAACAGGCTTCTAGCCATTGTCACAACCTCCCAGGACAGAGATATACTGGCCACAGCTCAACACTCCCCCGCACTCAGTGGGTATCCTCAAAGGTCATAAAGAATTGTGTGTTCCACAGTAAATAGAGGAGCTTCCGGGTTCGGCCATACCCGGAAGCTGCGGCACCTGGCTCCTCCCTGACGCGTTGCGTCACACCACACGTGACTTTATCAAAGGGACCCTTTGATAAAGTCACGGGCTGGAGGGGTGTGACACAGCCTGTGACCGGCAGAAATCCGCCCACACCATGTTATTTCCACAAAAAAAGATTTGATTTCAAATATATATTTGTATGACCATTAAAAACAGTTGATATTACCATATTTATCGGCGTATAACACACTTTTTCCCTCTGAAAATATCACAGGTGTGTGTTGGGCAAATCACAGGTGTGTGTTATACGCCAACAGCGTACCTTGAAGGGAAACGAACGCCACCGGAATTCATGAGCCATCATCTCCGGTTTATTTGGCTCTAACTCGACTCTCACTCAGCTCCCACATCACACACACAGTCCTGCCTCCGTCACCGGCATTGGACCAGTGTTCTGTTTATCACAGGAGCTGGTCGAATGCCGATGGTGGAGGTGGGACTGTGTGTGTGCGCGCAAGAGCCAACTGAGAGCCGAGTAAACAGGAGATGACGGCTCGGCGATTTCCTGCACTGTCCTAGCTGCATCAATGGTGAGGCTGCAGATTGAGGCTAAAAAGGGGCATTGATCAGGCTGCATTGATGAGATGGGCTGCAGATGGGTATTGATCAGGCTTGCCCTGATTAGATGTGCTGCAGATGGATGGGCATTGATCAGGCTGCATCGATGAGATGTGCTGCAGATGGATGGGCACTGATCAGGCTGCATCAATGAGAGATGAGGAGGCTGCAGATGGGCACTAACCAGGCTGCATTGATGGGCACTGACCCTTATTTTAATTCAAAGTTGTTTATTTAAAAAAAAAAAATGTCTCCCTGAAACTTCCCTCTTAAAATTAGGGTGCGTGTTATACGCCGATAAATACAGTATTTATTTTTACTCTGTATTCCAAGGGCAGTTTTTTTTTTTTTTTTTTTATTTTGAACATGTGACCAGCAGCAGACTAGAAGCTCCTCCTGCTTATGTTTCCCTGAAGACAGGCTGGGAAAGAGCCGGATCATGTGGACAGCTGTATAGCGATTAGGCAAGAAGGTATTTTTTACTTAAAAATAAAAAAAAAAATACAGTGCCATCATCCACATATAGAAATAGAAGGGGTAATGTAAATTAAAGAGGAACTGCAGTCTGCTCACATAATTTGTAATAAAAACATCTTTGCCATTCTAAAGCTTCCCTCCAACCACTTTGCATATTATTTTATATATACTGTGATTCTGTACTTGCCAAATATGCTGCAGAAATCTCCCTCCACTGAGTCTGGTTGCAATCATTTTAACCGTGGGCAGGTGAAGCTGCTGCCTGTTCATGTCCTGGATTTACACAGACACACCTCCAGATCTGCAGCTCTCATTGGCCCTCTTATGACTCATCCCCCCTCCCTTCCTGGCAAACACTCATGAGAGTGAGAGCTGTGTATGATGTCATAAGCCTAGGCTTTTAACCAGACGACAAGAAGCGGGTTGTACAAGGTATTTAGTGGCAGAAAAAAATGTTTTAGTATCCAAAGTTAAAACAACAAGGGCAGAAAATTTAATAGAGGGAAAGATGAAAAAATGAATGAAATCCCGCTTTAAACAGTGTGTGTTTAGTATCACTTTAACATCACCTCAAAAGTTTTCAGAATAATTAGAACACCGCTACTGAAAAAGATGAAACTCAAGCGGCACTGGACTTGTTTTGTACACTGCTAAAGAGAGGCTTGGCTGTTATTGCCAACTTAATTGTTATGCCACTGCTAGAGCCACAACTCAATATGCTGTGAAAGGACAAAGGTTCAGCGAAGACAAGGAGCTGTGATTTACAATCCCAACCAATGACTTTAAAAATTCATTACTACATCATATCTAACTGAGAATTGTATGGAAGTAACAATACTGGTAAACAATAATATCTGTGTCCACTGCCCTAGGAACACAACAAGAGTAAATGACCTATTAAAACATCATTTGTGGATATGTTTTGTACACACCTAGTGTTCTCCTTCAGAACAGGCACACTGGTTTGAAGCCGCTCATAGATGGATTAATCTGGCTGCAACCACATATCAAACAGGTTAAAGACAATGAGGCTGATTTATTAATACAGACTGCTTACTGAGCTCAGTGACCCTTTACTCTGCAAAGTGAATAATATGAAGTCTGTGTTCATCCCTACCATTACATAGGAGCAAAAATTCTTTTTTTTTTCCCCCTGCACACATGATTGCATATTTTCAAAGTGAACATAGTTTTACCTTATTTACTACAATTCATTTTGCAAAAGTTAAATTAGAACCCCCCAGGAGGATGTGTCTACAAGTTGGATGCAGGAGTGGATAACAGGAGTGGATAACAGCCAACATTTTAAAAAAATAAAATAAAAAAATCCAACAATACCTTTTGCTGTGCATTCAGGAAGCCAATGTAGGTGGAGAACGCACTTTAATTAGAGGTGCAGGAATTCATTTAAAATGGACATGGTTCATAATGTGATAATAAAGGAGAACTATTGCCAAAGATTTTTTTGGCTATACTTCTCCTATGGTTTATAGGAGTGCAGTTAGTTCTGCATTTCTGTGATACGTTTTCAGCTGACAGCAAACTAAAGTCCGCTGATGTCACAGACCCAGTCCAGACCTTGAAGAGATATGGTCGAGATCCACCCTGAAGCCTGGATTGGCAGCCGGTTCAGGCTCTCAGTGAGACGCTGAGACACTGAGCCAGCCGCTACCGCCCCCTCCACAGCCCAGAGCTCCAATGAGCGCTGGAGGGCAGAGCAGAGAGCCAGTGACTGACAGTCACCAGTTCTCTGCAGGCTGAAGATAGAAAACTAAGCGATCAGCAGTCTTTGATCTCTCAGTTCCCGGTCTTAAGAGGCAGCGGGGGACAGCTGCAGGTGATATCGGTGCTAAAGCAATCTAGGCGAGTATGATTTTTTCATTTATTTAAAAAGCCATAATTCTCTTAAAGCTTCCTTTAAAAAAAAAAATAATTAACAAACATGTTATACTTACCTGCCCTGTGTAATGGTTTTGCACAGAGCTAGCATTCTGCCCAGTGAGGAGGGATTGAATTGCTGCTTGATAATTGGATCAAGTCCAGGCTCAGGTAAGTATAGGGGGGATGGGTGGGAATCCTCTGCAACAGACGGCATTTTAACCTTAAGGCATAGAATGTATTAGGGTCAAAAACCTTAAGGCTTTAGAGCACTTTAAAATGGACATGGTCTACAAGAGGCATATCATTAACGTGTATATAAACTCGAGAATGAAAAATTGATAGTGTTGCAGCTTACCAGTTCTTATGCCGTGTACACACAACCGGACTTTCTAGCAGAAAAGGTCCAATGGAACAAATCCGTCAGACATTCCGATCGTGTGTGGGCTTCATCGGACCTTTTCTGTCTAAAAATCTGACGGACCTTAGAAATAGAAGATGTTTCAAATCTTTCCGACGGACTTGATGCCTATCGAAAAAAAACGTTCATCTTTAGGCTAGTCCGACGGACCGAAAACGACGCAAGGGCAGCTATTGGCTATTGAACTTCCTTTTCTAGTCCGGTCATACATCATCACTTTCGAAACGATCGGACTTTGGAGGGATCGTGTGTAGGCAAGTCCATTTCGTCGGAACTCCGTCAAAAAGTCCTTTGGAGTTCAGTCCGACGAGAAGTCCGCTCGTGTGTACACGGCATTAGATGTCGAACACATTAAAACCGGACACATTTTAATTACACAGGTTCTGTGGCTGATTAAGGTGGTATTTAAACTCACTTGGTGCCTTATCTGCATTAAAGTCTGTATATGTAGTCCAGCTGATAACTGCCGAGAGGCAGAGAACACACAGGAAGTTATAAACCCACAAGATTTCTGGCTGGACAAAAAGCTGATGGGTTTTACTTCCGCTTTGTTTCCCTGCAAAGGTAAAGCATAATGGGCTACTATGCATCGCATCGCATAGTAGCCCATTATGTGTCACTTACCTGACACAGGAGCCTGCGATGTCACCGCTGTCCCCTCTTCCACAAGCGTCTATCTTCCTTCCGGGTATTGCGGCTCCAGCGCTGTGATTGGCCAGAGCCGCAATGACATCACTCTCGCACATGCACATGGAAGCCGCCACTAACAGCACGATCGCCGTTAGAAACGGCACGCTCAGTGCACTTGCGCGCCGTAGACATCGGTGCCTGTCCTTTGCAAATATCTCCTAAACCGTGTAGGTTTAGGAGATATTTCTTGCACCTACAGGTAAGCCTTAATCTAGGCTTACCTGTGGGTAAAAGTGGTCTGTAAGGGTTTACAACCACTTTAACTGCTTCCCGTCCTGCCTACTGTAATATCACAGGCAAGCATGAGCCCTGTTATCCTGGGAGGACATCTTATGACGCCTTCCCACGATCGCGCCTTTCATTTACCAAAAAATTGTGAAAAAAAATTACACCTTCTCACCATGCCTCTTACTAAATAAACTAGTCTCTATGTTCCAAAAAGGGGTCATTTGGGGGATATTTGTACTGTGCTGGCATTTTCGGGCCTCAAGAAATGAGATAGGCCGTCAGTACATCAAGATTGATCAGTTTTCAGATATACACTATATTGTCAAAAGTATTGAGACATCTGCCTTTACACACAAACACACACGAACTTTAATGCCATCCCAGTCTTAGTCCGTAGGGTTCAATATTGAGTTGGCCCACTCTTTACAGCTAGAACAGCTTCAACTTTTCTGGGAAGGTTGTCCACAAGTTTTAGGAGTGTGTCTAAGGGAATGTTTGACTAAATGCAATTGTGAGGTCAGGCATTGATGTTGGACGAGAAGGCCTGGTTCGCAGTCTCTGCTTGATTGCATCCCAAAGGTGTTCTATTGGGTTTAGGTCAGGACTCTGTGTAGGCCAGTCAAGTTGATCCACCCCAAACTCCATGTCTTTATGGACCTTGCTTTGTGCACTGGTACGCAGTCATGTTGGAACAGGAAGGGGCCATCCCCAAACTGTTCCCACAAAGTTGGGAGCATGAAATTGTCCAAAATGTCTTGGTATGCTGATGCCTTAAGGAGTTCCCTTCACTGGAACTAAGGGGCCAAGCTGAACCCCTGAAAAACAACCTCACACCATTATCCCCCCCTGCACAAAATGATTTGGACCAGTGCACAAATTAAGGTCCATAAAGACATGGATGAGCAAGTTTGGGGTGGAGGAACATGACTGGCCTGCACAGATTCCTGACCTCAGATCAATAGAACACCTTTGGGATAAATTAGAGCGGAGACTGCGAGCCCGGCCTTCTTGTCCACATCAGTACCTGACCTCACAAATGTGCTTCTGGAAGAATGGTCAAACATTCCCATTCACACACTCCTAAACCTTGTGGACAGCCTTCCCAGATAAGTTGAAGCTGTTATAGCTGCAAAGGGTGGGCCAATTCAATATTGAACCCTACGAACTAAGACTGGGATGCCATTAAAGTTCATGTGCGTGTAAAGGCAGGCGTCCCAGTACTTTTGACAATATAGTGTATATGCCATAGTTTGTGGACTCTATAACTTTCCTACAGATTAAAAAATATATATATCGACTGTTCTGATAACAGAACAGTCTTTTTTCGTTTAGCAAGAAATGAAAACCCCAGCAGTGAACAAATACCACTGAAAGAAAGCTCTATTTGTGTGAAAAAAAAAATGATAAAATGTCATTTGGGTACAGTGTTGTATGGCCACGCAATTGTCATTCAAAGTGTGACAGTGCCGAAAGCAGAAAATTGGCCTGGGCAGGAAGGGGGTAAAAGTGTCTGGTATTGAAGTAGTTAATTAATTGGCCATTGGCTATAAAATGTAACAAGATAATTAACACTGACCACCAATGTAATGGGGAGATATACATGACCACTAGTGTAATGAAGACACTACACAGACCACAGATATAACAATATAATATAAGTTGACCACCAATGTAATGGGAAGATTTCCCCTGACCATCAACATAAAAGAAATATTTACACATTTACAATGACAAGCAATGTATTCAGAGTGACCCCCAAACCCTTACCCTCTCTGCTACCTTTGCACCCCAAGCAATGCCGCTCTCTGTATACTTCTGCTGCAGTGCAGTACCAGGAATGGAGCGCCCATCTGTCTATACCATTCCCTGCACCTGAGGGGGTAGGGCACCACTTACTGCTGTAACATGAAAGACCTGCTGCCGGTTTGGTTTACACTGCTCAATCCCTCTGCCAGGCTCTGACAGGTGATGTGATCTTAAAAAGCCGGAAAAAAAGAGGAAGCAAGTAATGGAAAGACTTCCTCTGCCGACCCAGTTTAAAAAGCAGTGAATGAAGGATGTCACTCTAGTGGGTGGAGTCTAGAAGTAAAATCCTATTGTTGGTCACTGTAAATGGGCAGCAGGACTCTAGTGTTCAAACTCCACCCACCAGGATGACATCATTCATACTAGTAAAGAAGTGAAGCTTACCCCCTGTGCCTGCAGTCCAGTGGCAGGATTTTTCATAAAATGTTGGGAGGTATGGTGTGATCCCAAGATATAGCCTTCTGCCTAAAAAGTGGGCCGGGATGATTTGTAAGTGTGTGTTTATCAAATAAGACCAACCGTTGGAACAAAGAGAAAGCTGGGAACAGCCCTGAAGCGTGTAGAGGGTAAGACTAGCACGGGTGTTTGTTTTTTTTCCCCATTTAATACAGGCGGAGGTAAAAGAAAACCAAAAAACTTAGCAGTTGATCTACTAAATGCAAAAAAAAAAAAAGACTGCGCACTTTGCAAGTGCAGTTGCACTTATTTTACCCAGGAGCTTAGTGGATGTGGTGAAGCTTCACTTTGTAAAGAATATCCAATCAAGTAAAAAGGGAAAAAAAAAAAAAAAACAGCTTTTTTTCTTGCACAATTGGAAGATGGAAATCAGCAGAGCTTCACCTCATTTACTGAGCTCTGGAGAAAATGAGTGCAACTGCAATTTCAAAGTGGACAGTCTGTTTGTCTTTAGTAAATAAACCCTAAGGCATTCTACTTTAAAGTGGTTCTAATGGCAGAAGGTTTTTTTCTCTTAATGCATTCTATGCATTAGGCTAAAAAACCTTCTGTGTGCAGAAGCAGCCCCCTAATACTTAGCTGAGCCCCGTCTTGATCCAGCGATATGCACGAGAGCCTCAGCTGTTCAGGACTCTCCCTCCTCATCGGCTGAGACAGCAGCGGGTGCCATTGGCTCCCATTGCTGTCAATTAAAGTCAGTGAGCCAGGAGAAGAGGAGACGGGGCTGTGCCGTGGCTCCATGTATGAATGGACACACAGAGCAGCAGCTCGGCTCGGGTTCCCCCATAGCAACTCGGCAGGAGGGAGGGGCCAGGAATGCCGGTGAGAAACCAGAGAAGAGGAAGATTGGGGCTGACGTGCAAAACCACTGCACAGAGCAAGTGAGTATAACATGTTTTTTAATTTTAAAACAAAAAAAAAAAAGGACTTTAGTATCACTTTGAAAAGTAACTCCATTTAAAAAAAAAAAAAAAACAAAAAAAAACAAATAAACACTATTTCCCTCTGGGTGATCTATGTTCATTGCAAGGATTCTGACAAACCTTGTTGCAGATTTCTACCGTTTGTTATACTGAAGAAATCCCTGTGCGTTTGTCTGTGTCCATGCTGTCCCACCTGGAGAAGACAGTGATTAAATCTAAAGGCTATAAAAGCCACTAGAGATAATCGCATGCAAAACTCAGCAGGCTGGTTGTACCCAAGTTGCCTGCCTATACATGGTTCGAATCTGTTCAGCAAATTTGAAGTGTGTTTTGATTCCATCCCAAGCTTTTTTACACTGACTATTGCAGCTATACAACTTGTATATACAGTATCTCACAAAAGTGAGTACACCCCTCACATTTTTGAAAAAATTTTATTCTATCTTTTCATGTGACAACACTGAAGAAATTACACTTTGCTACAATGTAAAGTAGTGAGTGTACAGCTTGTATAACAGTGTAAATTTGCTGTCCCCTCAAAAAAAATTCAACATATAATGTCTAAACTGCTGGCAACAAAAGGGAGTACACCCCTAAGTGAAAATATCCAAATTAGGCCCAATTAGCCATTTTCCCTCCCCGGTGTCATGTGACGTTAGTGTTACAAGGTCTCTGGTGTGAATGGGGAGCAGGTGTGTTACATTTGGTGTCATCGCTCTCACTCACTCATACTGGTTATGGCACCTCATGGCAAAGAACTCTCTGAGGATCTGATAAAAATAATTGTTGCTCTACATAAAGATGGCCTAGGCTATAAGAAGATTGGCAAGACCCTGAAACTTAGCTGCAGCACAGTGGCCAAGACCATACAGCGGTTTAACAGTACAGGTTCCAATCAGAATAGGCCTCTACATGGTCCACCAAAGAAGTTGAGCGCACATGCTCAGCATCATATCCAGAGGTTGTCTTTGGGAAATAGACGTAAGGGGGGGGGGGGGGGTCAGCCTGTCAGTGCTCAGACCATACGCCGCACACTGCATCAAATTGGTCTGCATGGCTGTCATCCCAGAAGGAAGCCTCTTCTAAAGATGATACACAAGAAAGCCCGCAAACAGTTTGCTGAAGACAAGCAGACCAAGGACATGGATTGTGGTCTGATGAGACCAAGATAAATGTATTTGGTTCAGATGGTGTCAAGCGTGTGTGGCGGCAACCAGGTGAGGAGTACAAAGACAAGTGTGTCTTGCCTACAGTCAAGCATGGTGGTGGGGGGTGTCATGGCCTGGGACTGCACGAGTGCTGCCGGCACTGGGGAGCTACAGTTCATTGAGGGAACCATGAATGCCAACATGTACTGTGACATACTGAAGCAGAGCATGATCCCCTCCCTTCGGAGACTGGGCCAGAGGGCAGAATTCCAACATGATAACAACCCCAAAACACACCTCCAAGACAACCACTGCCTTGCTAAAGAAGCTGAGGGTAAAGATGATGGACTGGCCAAGCATGTCTCCAGACCTAAACCCTATTGATCATCTGTGGGACATCCTCAAATGGAAGGTGAAGGAGCGCAAGGTCTCTAACTTCCACCAGCTCTGTGATGTCATCATGGAGGAGGGGAAGAGGACTCCAGTAGCAACCTGTGAAGCTCTGGTGAACTCCATGCCCAAGAGGGTTGAGGCAGTGCAGGAAAATAATGGTGGCCACACAAAATATTGACACTTTGGGCCCAATTTGGACATTTTCATTTAGGGGTGTACTCACTTATGTTGCCAGCGGTTTAGACATTAATGGCTGTGTGTTGAGTTATTTTGAGGGGACAGCAAATTTACACTGTTATACAAGCTGTACACTCACTACTTTACATTGTAGCAAAGTGTCATTTCTTCAGTGTTGTCACATGAAAAGATAGAATAAAATATTTACAATAATTTGAAGGGTGTACTCACTTTTGTGAGATACTGTATGTGTTATATAGCAATGTCACTGAAAACGCGTTTAACCATTTCATTGCTACATAGGCTAATACCCGGCAAGGATGCAGCTGTCCTTTTCCTTGCAAGAAAATCCATCTACCATTACAGCATATATCCTTTTCACATTCTAACCTCATAACTCTGATCTATTTTTGCCATCTCAAGTTATGTTGGCAGACGGTGGTAGAATGTTGCTTCTGGCTGTTGCTTGGAATTGTGAATCGCATACTTGAGTCAAACTGCAAAAATGACTCAACAAAGAACTTTTGGTGTAACGCTGCTATCCTCTATGACTGTATGGTCAGTCAGTTATATACATCATTTTTATGTATTTTGTCTGTCTCCCTACTGGGTCCCCATCATGGGTGTCAGAAGTCTGGCATACATTTCTAATGCTCTCTGAAACGCAGGATAAACTGAGCTAGGGGGCAGGCTAAGGTTCAAACAGGTTTTTTTCAGTGCTGGCCACATGACCGTGCTGACCAATGAGAATCTTCTCTTTGTTCTGGGAAGTCATCCAAGAAGAAAGGAGGCATAAAAGGATTCCAATTGGTCAGTGTGGAGACACAGTCTCTGCCGCTTCATAGTGTAGTATTAAAGTGTTGGACCATTTACAGCACCTGGAAAAAGCATGGGAAGATGGGGGTCACTTCAAGCGGTATTAAACCCAAAAGCAAATATTTATTACATTGCAGCTTAAGAACTCTTATGCCGCGTACACACGGCCGGACTTCCCGACAGAAAAAGTCCGATGGGAGCTTTCAGTGGGACATTCCGACCGTGTGTATGCCCCATCAGACTTTTTCTGTTGGCATTTCCGACGGACTCTGATATAGAACATGTTCTAAATCTTTCAGTCGGAAATGCCGACAGAGTTTAGCCCGTTGGCAAGTCCGGCCGTGTGTACACGGCATTAGATGAACTGGCTGCATTGGTTTTCTTCTTTAGGCTTGCTTTCTTCTATTTTCATCTGGTATTAACTAACAATTGGCTTCAATGTGTTAGTGTATTTAAATCTGCTAGAGCACCCCCTCCCCCACAGACTGACAACGCTGCTGTCCAAAAGGTGCCCCCTGTGCTCCTTCATCCAGAGTGGAGGCACTCTAACACAGGAGGTGTGTTACGGGCCAGATCACCAAAGGAAAACAAGGGAGAAAAGCCCAAAAAAAGAAACATGAATGCAGCCACCACATCTAATGATTGGTAAGCTGCAATACATTACATTTTTTGGTTTTGAGTTTATTATCGCTTTAAGTTAAATGCAGCAAGGACTGAAGGGGAGGGGGGTGTTGCGAGTCAGCTCACCTTTTTATTTTTATTGAAAAAGAGTAAACTAGCGATTTAATACCTCTCCCAATCATGTGTCCATGTTGATGAGAGTGCTAAAGCTTGGGTCCCAGGGCGCTAGATCACCAAGCAGTGCTGACTACAAATGGTCCATTTTTTCCAAGCTGGCTCCTGACTGAGCAAATCACCTCCATACAATTAGCACAAGTGAAGGAATGTAAAAACGTGTGAGATCTCTTCTTGGGTCACATTGCTTTAGCATATGCATCTAATAATAATAATAATAATAATATATATATATATATATATACACACACAGTCTATCACAAGAGGTTAGGTTTGAGTAAAACGTGATTATTGGTTTGCAAGAAAGCAAAGACATAGGTTTATAATCTTTCTGTAATTGTTCCACAGCATACATTATGTGAACAATGTGCTGAAATATACAGACTGCATCAGTCTCAAGGTATATTTTTTTACTATTTAGCAGTAAGTTTCTATTATATTAGTTGATTTTTAAATCAATTTACTGGCTACTTATTATATAATAAAAGTCCAGGGCACACATCTCCGAACTCTCATCTTCTTTATTTTTTCAGCAGCTAAAATCACAATAGCACGAGCATGGAAAACTCCAGTGGTCAACCTTGCACTGGTAAAGAATAAAATATCTTGGATCATGGTCAACGAAAAATTGGCCAGTATCCTTAAAGACAGACAGGCCAGATTTGACAGGGTGTGGTCCCCCTGGATCAAATACCTCCAAGCCCCATAGTCTCTAGAACTGTATGGTGGGGGACCCAGGCCGAGGGAAAAGGCTTCTTCTTTGGATTCTGGACCTTTATCTTTTTTTCTCTTTCTCTCCTTTCCATTCTCCTCCTTCATCTTAACCTTACTTTATATCACTTCTCTTCTCCCCTCCTTTTCTTCTCTTTTTATGTTTAAAAAAAACTCTACTTATGGATACAAGTGGAGAGTTATGAAGCCTCTCTTGGCCCCGAGGGAGGAACAAGGTAAACTCATTTTAACCACTTGAGCCCCGGACCATTATGCTGCCTAAGGACCAGAGGTCTTTTTCCAATTTGGCACTGCGTCGCTTTAACTGCTAATTGCGCGGTTATGCAATGCTGTACCCAAACGAAATTTGCGTCCTTTTCTTCCCACAAATAGAGCTTTCTTTTGATGGTATTTGATCACTTCTGCAGTTTTTATTTTTTGCGCTATAAACGGAAAAAGACCGAAAATTTTGAAAAAAAATGATATTTTCTACTTTTTGTTATAAAAAAAATCCAATAAACTCAATTTTAGTCATACATTTAGGCCAAAATGTATTCGGCCACATGTCTTTGGTAAAAAAAATGTCAATAAGCGTATATTTATTGGTTTGCGCAAAAGTTATAGCGTCTACAAACTAGGGTACATTTTCTGGAATTTACACAGCTTTTAGTTTATGACTGCCTATGTCATTTCTTGAGGTGCTAAAATGGCAGGGCAGTACAAAACCCCCCCAAATGACCCCATTTTGGAAAGTAGACACCCCAAGGAAATTGCTGATAGGCATGTTGAACCCATTGAATATTTATTTTTTTTGTCCCAAGTGATTGAATAATGACAAAAAAAAAAAAAAAAAAAAATATTTACAAAAAGTTGTCACTAAATGATATATTGCTCACACAGGCCATGGGCCTATGTGGAATTGCACCCCAAAATATATTCAGCTACTTCTCCTGAGTACGGGGATACCACATGTGTGGGACTTTTTGGGAGCCTAGCCGCGTATGGGACCCCGAAAACCAATCACCGCCTTCAGGATTTCTAAGGGTGTAACTTTTTGATTTCACTCTTCACTGCCTATCACAGTTTCGGAGGCCATGGAATGCCCAGGTGGCACAACCCCCCCCCAAATGACCCCATTTTGGAAAGTAGACACCCCAAGCTATTTGCTGAGAGGCATATTGAGTCCATGGAATATTTTATATTTTGACACAAGTTGCGGGAAAGTGACACTTTTTTTTTTTTTTTTTTTTTTTTTGCACAAAGTTGTCACTAAATGATATATTGCTCACACAGGCCATGGGCCTATGTGGAATTGCACCCCAAAATACATTTAGCTGCTTCTCCTGAGTATGGGGATACCACATGTGTGGGACTTTTTGGGAGCCTAGCCGCGTACGGGGCCCCGAAAACCAATCACCGCCTTCAGCGTTTTTAAGGGCGTGAATTTTTGATTTTACTCTTCACTGCCTAACACCGTTTCGGAGGCCATGGAATGCCCAGGTGGCACAAACCCCCCCCAAATGACCCCATTTTGGAAAGTAGACACCCCAAGCTATTTGCTGAGAGGCATGGTGAGTATTTTGCAGCTCTCATTTGTTTTTGAAAATGAAGAAAGACAAGAAAAAACTTTTTTTTTTTTTCAAATTTCAAAACTTTGTGACAAAAAGTGAGGTCTGCAAAATACTCACTATACCTCTCAGCAAATAGCTTTGGGTGTCTACTTTCCAAAATGGGGTCATTTGGGGGGGTTTTGTGCCACCTGGGCATTCCATGGCCTCCGAAACTGTGATAGGCAGTGAAGAGTGAAATCAAAAATTCACGCCCCTTAGAAAGCCTGAAGGCAGTGCTTGGTTTTCGGGGTCCCGTACACGGCTAGGCTCCCAAAAAGTCTCACACATATGGTATCCCCGTACTCAGGAGAAGCAGCAGAATGTATTTTGGGGTGTAATTTCACATATTCCCATGGCATGTTTGAGCAATATATCATTTAGTGACAACTTTGTGCAAAAAAAAAAAAAAAAAAAAAAAAATTTGTCTCTTTCCCGCAACTTGTGTCGCAATATAAAATATTCCATGGACTCGACATGCCTCTCAGCAAATAGCTTGGGGTGTCTACTTTCCAAAATGGGGTCATTTGGGGGGGTTTTGAACTGTCCTGGCATTTTATGCACAACATTTAGAAGCTTATGTCACACATCACCCACTCTTCTAACCACTTGAAGACAAAGCCCTTTCTGACACTTATTTTTTACATGAAAAAGTTTTTTTTTTTTTTGCAAGAAAATTACTTTGAACCCCCAAACATTATATATTTTTTTAAAGCAAATGCCCTACAGATTAAAATGGTGGGTGTTTCATTTTTTTTTTTCACACAGTATTTGCGCAGCGATTTTTCAAACGCATTTTTTGGGGAAAAAACACACTTTTTTAAATTTTAATGCACTAAAACACACTATATTGCCCAAATGTTTGATGAAATAAAAAAGATGATCTTAGACCGAGTACATGGATACCAAACATGACATGCTTTACAATTGCGCACAAACGTGCAGTGGCAACAAAATAAATACATTTTTAAAAGCCTTTAAAAGCCTTTACAGGTTACCACTTTAGATCTACAGAGGAGGTCTACTGCAAAAATTACTGCCCTCGATCTGACCTTCGCGGCGATACCTCACATGCATGGTGCAATTGCTGTTTACGTTTGACGACAGACCGCCGCTTGCGTTCGCCTTAGCGCAAGAGCAGGGGGCGACAGGGGTGCTTTTTTTTTTTTTTTTTTTTTTTTTTCTTTATTATTTTTTTGCTTTTTTATCTTATTTTTAAACTGTTCCTTTCATTTTTTTTTTTTTTAAATCATTTTTATTGTTATCTCGGGGAATGTAAATATCCCCTATGATAGCAATAGGTAGTGACAGGTACTCTTTTTTGAAAAAATTGGGGTCTATTAGACCCTAGATCTCTCCTCTGCCCTCAAAGCATCTGACCACACCAAGATCAGTGTGATAAAATGCTTCCCCAATTTCCCAATGGCGCTATTTACATCCGGCGAAATCTAAGTCATAAAATGCTCGTAGCTTCCGGTTTCTTAGGCCATAGAGATGTTTGGAGCCACTCTTGTCTCTGATCAGCTCTATGGTCAGCTGGCTGAATCACCGGCTGCATTCTCAGGTTCCCTGCTGAGACAGGAGAGCCAGAGAAAAACACGGAAGACGGTGGGGGGGGGGGGGCATTCCCTCCCACGGCTTGTAAAGGCAGTCTAGAGGCTAATTAGCCGCTAGGATTGCTTTTACATGAAAGCCGACCGCTGGCTGAAAAGAATGATACCAAGATGATACCTAAACCTGCAGGCATCATTCTGGTATAACCACTCAAAGTTGTGAATGGCGTACCTGAAGACAAAAAAATGGTTAACAATAAAGCACAGTAAACAATAAAGTATAAATAATTACATACCTGAAAAACAAACATGATAAAACATAATAACAATAACAATAACAATAAAACACTGCAGAATAGAATACAGTAAAAAAAGAGCAGAACAATAGAGAGAGAGAATAGAGAGAGAGAGAACAATAAAACGACAACTATTTTTTTTTATTTTATATATATTTTTTTTTTTTTTTTTACACTTTTTTTGTAACTAACTTTTATAACTGTAACCGGTTCCAGGTTCGGGTCTCTCAAAATGCGATGGCATCTTGGGAGACCCTGTGAAAGTGTGCCTAGTCTGTGCAATGCTGTACCCTACGCTAATACTCAACTAGTGTATGGTAGCGTTCAAAACATTCACCAATGCAAAGACCAGGATTGTCAGGACAGGAGGGACAATAATAGCGGGTGTCACGCCTATATCCGCGTTTGCTGCAGACACAACATCTTTTTGGGGGGGGTTCGTTGGGTAGGGGTACTCGGGAGCACATAAAAATGCCTCTCATGCAGCCGACTGCATTTCGTTGGGGGATGTGAATGGGGGAAGTACGGGCGCTGCAGAAGTGGTGGGTTCCCAATTAGGATTGGCGAATGCAGCAGGAAGGGCACTATGGGCACGACGGGCCTGTGTTTGTCTTTTTGGTGGCAGCGGGACACTACTTGTGCTTGTCACCTCACCAGCTTGAACTGCACTTATGGGACTCGCCACGTCACCAAGTGTTACTGCAGTGCTGGTTTGACTACGACCGGGGTGTACTAGGCCGCTGGTGCTTGCCAGTTCAATAAAAAGCTTCCAAAAAAACTGTTAGCGATCGCAGGGATCAGGCCTGACTCTGCGAACGCTGCAGTTATGCGTTTAGTGTTTTGTAAGTGACAGTGATCGATCGATACTGCACTTGGGTGGGCTGGACTGGGCCGGGCGGAGGGGCAAAACGCAGGTGCTAGCAGGTATCTGGGCTGATCCCGCTAACACTGCGTTTTTGGGAACCCTAAACTGCTGGGGACGCTAGTATAGATCTGATCTGATCGGATCAGATATTGATCCGTTCAGATACTATACCACTAAAGGAGGCGTATGCTGCGTGCGTGGGTGTTAGTGGTACTGGCGCTAACCTGACGCTGCCTGGGGCCGGTGCTTGCTAGTTCACCAAAATGCTACCAAAAAAACTGTTAGCGATCGCAGGGATCAGGCCTGACTCTGCGAACGCTGCAGTTATGCGTTTAGTGCCTTGTAAGTGTCAGTGATCGATCGATACTGCACTTGGGTGGGCTGGGCTGGGCCGGGCGGAGGGGCACAACGCAGGTGCTAGCAGGTATCTGGGCTGATCCCACTAACACTGCGTTTTTGGGAACCCTAAACTGCTGGGGACGCTAGTATAGATCTGATCGGATCAGATATTGATCCGATCAGATACTATACCACTAAGGGAGGTGTACGGTGCGTGCGTGGGTGTTAGCGGTACTGGCGCTAACCTGACGCTGCCTGGTGCTTGCTTGCCAGTTCACCAAAATGCTACCAAAAAAACTGTTAGCGATCGCAGGGATCAGGCCTGACTCTGTGAACGCTGCAGTTATGCGTTTAGTGTTTTGTAAGTGACAGTGATCGATCGATACTGCACTTGGGTGGGCCGGGCGGAGGGGCAAAACGCAGGTGCTAGCGGGTATCTGGGCTGATCCCGCTAACACTGTGTTTTTGGGAACCCTAAACTGCTGGGGACGCTAGTATAGATCTGATCAGATCAGATATTGATCCGTTCAGATACTATACCACTAAGGGAGGCGCATGCTGCGTGCGTGGGTGTTAGCGGTACTGGCGCTAATCTGACGCTGCCTGGGGCGACGCATATCACCGCCGGGCGATCAGGGGGCTAAACCTTTATTAGGTAATAAACGGCGGGTGCCCTGACACTATAAAAAATAAACGAACTAACCTGCGTCACCCGTAACGGTTATACGGTGATCAGTGGTGAAAGGGTTAACTAGGGGGCAATCAAGGGGTTAAAACATTTATTAGATAGTATATGGGGGTCCCTGTCACTATAAAACGCTGACGGCGAACCTAAATATTTACCTCACTAACTAGCGTCACCAGCGACACTAATACAGCGATCAGAAAAATGATCGCTTAGCAACACTGGTGACAGGGGGTGATCAAGGGGTTAAAACTTTATTAGGGGGGGTTAGGGGGGTACCCTAGACCTAAAGGGGGGTAATACTCACTGTCCCAACACTGTAACTGTCACAAACTGACACTATGCAGTAATCAGAAAAAAAAAAAAAAAAAAAAAAAAAAAAAAAAAAACCTGCTGGTGTCAGTTTGTGACAGGGGGGGGGGGGGTGATTGGGGGGGGATCGGGGGGCGATCGGGGGGGGGATCGGGGTGTTTTGTATGCCTGGCATGTTCTACTGTGTTGTGTAGTGTGTTTTCACTCACATTGATGTCTTCTCCCCTCGGCGCTGGAACGGAAAATACCGAGCCGAGGGGAGATGACATCATTTCCTTTGCTGCTGTTTAGCATACAGCAGCAAAGGAGTGTTCCCATTGGCCGGCGGCGATCGCGAGGGGGGGGCCACGAACGGATGGCCTCCCCCTCATCTCGGATCGCCGGGGAACAGAACGGGACCGCTTCGGGCACCGGGGGGGGGTCCGATCGGACCCCCCACCCGCGAGAGGCAAATCACGTACATGTACGTGATTTTGCCTGCCCGTGCCGCCTTGCCGACGTAAATCGGCGTTAGGCGGTCCTTAAGTGGTTAAAGGCCTAACCTCCTTTGACGCCAAGGGCCCTGATACTGAGATGTACTAAAGGTACTACAACTTGATTTAATATTACCAAGAAGTTAAGAGTACTCCGCTTATGGGGCAAATTTATCTTCTTTATCCCCCCCCCCCTTTTTTTTTTTTTCCTTTGTGTTCTGTACAACACTTTTGTGTCATTTAACAGAAAATATGTTTGCTGACGGATTGTTCATGCCATTTTGTATAATTTGCAAAACCTTTAATAAAAAAATTGAAAAGAAAAGTCCAGGGCACAGCGTGAGTATTTACACAGAAAGGGCAGAAGAGTGGGAGTGGGGAGGAGAGAAGGTGACCAATTTGGAGGTGAATACTAGAAATGTGCCTCCTGTAAATGTTTCAAAAAAAGATATTAAAGTAGGTGAAGAACCAGCTATAGGCAAACCCTGTGGGATGCTTCCTTTTGCAGGAATACAGCTATTAAAAAGGGAGATTATTTTTAATTTTTTTCCAAAAATAACAAACATGTTATACTTACCTGCTCTGTGCAGTAGTTTTGCACAGGGCAGCCCAGATCCTCCTCTTCTCGGTCCCTCTTCGGTGCTCCTGGCCCCTCCTTCCTGTTGAGTGCCCCCCTTAGCAAGCAGCTTGCTGTGGGGGAACCCGAGCAGGCTTGGCCCTGCTCCTTCCTCATTGGCTCACTGGCTGTGATTGACAATAGCGGGAGCCAATGGCTCAGGTAAGTATTAGGAGGGGCTGCTGCACACAGAAGGTTTTTTACCTAGTAATAGTAATAATGGAGTGATATATGGAAAGGGCAAATGAAAGGGGGGGGGGGGGGGGGGGGGGGGGGGGGCGCTAAACCAGCTAGGTACCATGAGGTCATCAACCCAGTATTGTATTATTGTGAAACAAACAAGTGTAGGTGTAAGGGCGTTATACGATGACCCCTGGTAGCTCAATTTGCATTGCATCAACACACTATATATAAAAAGTTATATACTGTATTTATTGGCGTATAACATGCACTTTCTCACCCTGAAAATTGGGCGCAAATAGCGTGTGCGTGTTATACGCCGATACTTCAATTTTAGCTGCCTCGGAGGGGACAGGGAGGGGGGCGGGACGAGCGCCGTTGGATTACATACAGTGAGAATCTCCTGTTTACTTGGCGGCCTCTGTAATAGGAAGTCCCGTCTCCTGGGCCGCCATTGGACCACTGTTCTGTCTATCATAGGAGATGCTCCCTGTATGTAATCTGACAGCGCTCGTCCCACCCCCCCTCCCTGTTCCCTCTAGGCTGCAGATGGGCATCGATCAGGCTGCACTGATGGCAATGGTGAGGCGGCTGCACTGAGGGCAATGGTGAGGCTGCTGCACTGATGGCAATGGTGAGGCTGCTGCACTGATGGCAATGGTGAGGCTGCTGCACTGATGGCAATGGTGAGGCTGCAGATGGGTACTGACGCTTATTTTGCTTCAAACTTAAGTTTTTTTCCTGAAACTTCCCTCTTAAAATGAATGTGCGTGTTATACGCCGATAAATACGGTATTCATTGCCAAATGTTATTAAAATACAACATATCATCAAAACAGGGCCACATGCTCGCCCATAATGTATAAAAACATGATAGAGGTAAGAGAGTCAGATATTGGAAAAAGCCTACATGTTACGAGGTCCAAGCCGCTTTTTCAGGGCTGCATTCTCTCAACCTCTGACTAGATACCAAGTATTAACAAACATATATAATCAATGCAAAGGAAATTCAATGCAAAACAATTCAATACAAAAAAGAAAAAAAAAATAAATAAAGAATTGTATTGAATTGTTTTGCATTGAATTTCCTTTGCACTGATTATGTATGTTTGTTAATACTAGGTATCTAGTCAGAGGTTGAGAGACTGAAGAAGCAGCTTGGACCGCATAACATGTAGGCTTTTTCCAATATCTGACTCTTACCTCTATCATGTTTTTATACACTAAGGGCTAGCATGTGGCCATGTTGTGATGATATGTTGTATTTTAATAACTTTTTACATAGAAATAGAGCTGCACGATCCTGTGAAAAATGAGAAACACAATTTTTTTTGCTTAGAATAAAGATCACGATTCTCACGGCATAACATCTTTTAGATTATACAGCAAAATTGGGCTAACTTTACTGTTTAGTTTTTTTAATTCATTAAAGTGTACTTTTTTCCTAAAAAATTGCATTCGAAAGACCGCTGCGTAAATAGTGTGACATAAAATATTGCAACAACCACCATTTTATTCTCCAGGGGCTCTGCTAAAAAAATAAATCTATCTATCTAATAGATAGATAGATAGAGAGTATATAGGAGTATATAGGAGTATATAGAGTTCTGCTTAAAAAAAAAAAAAAAAAAGTTAAAAGTCAGCAGCTACAAATTTTGCAGCTGCTGACTTTTAATAACCGGACACTTACCTGTCCCAGGGTGCAGTGATGTGGGGGAGCCCCGCTCATCTCCCCCTCCTCTCTGTGGCGCCAGCATTGTATCTGTGGGCGCCCGGCTGTGGCTTCAAAGCCGGGCACCCACTGCGCATGCGCGAGCCGTGCCGTGACTGGCCGGGCAATCATCTGAGACCTGTGACGTGTCACAGATGAGTGCCGAGAGGGAGGGGGAAACTTATTCTCTCTGGAGAAGAGACGCTTGAGAGGGGATATGATTTCAATTTACAAATAATGTACTGGTGACCCCACAATAGGGATAAAACTTTTTTGCGGAAGGGAGTTTAACAAGACTCGTGACCACTCATTAAAATTAGAAGAAAAGAGGTTTAACCTTAAACCACGTAGAGGGTTCTTTACTGTAAGAGCAGCAAGGATGTGGAATTCCCTTCCACAGGCGGTGGTCTCAGCGGGGAGCATCGATAGTTTCAAAAAACGATTAGATAAGCACCTGAACGACCACAACATACAGGGATATACAATGTAATACTGACACATAATCACACACATAGGTTGGACTTGATGGACTTGTCTTTTTTCAACCTCACCTACTATGTAATTATGTAACACCCCAACACCTACACTGGTTTGTTTCACAGGTAAAAAAACTTTAAGCCTATACAACCACTTTAGAGTATATTAGGGCCTTTTTCACACGGACATACCTATCCAGACACCCATGCAAAGGGCTGTCTTTGCCTGCAAAGGGATGTACATACGTTCCAAGCATCCGCATGCAGGCAGTCCCATTCATGTCTATTGGGACTCAGCAGCTGCATGGACACAGCTGCTGGTCTAAATTTGACAGCCGTGTGGGACCCCGAAGGCAGACTACCTGTGTTCGGGGACACACATCCACACGGCTGTCAAATTGGGACCAGCGACTGTGTTCATGCAACCACTGCATTCCAGAAGACCTGAATGGATTGCCAGCATGTGGATGCACTGGATCAAACCGTGCAACTCGTGTGATAAAAACCTGTCAGGTTTTTATTGCGATCTGTGCCCCTGGAGAGTCACCCTCTCTATAGGTCCTGTTTACCATTCTCACCAAAACTGAAAGAAAATCCCAAACTTTGGGTTGTCACCGTTACAGGAATAGAGGGGAAATCTTCCAATGGGGACACTAGTTCTGGGGACAACCAGGGAATCCCTCACTTTGAAGGGATTTCCTCTCACTTCCTATTTTGGCTATGGGACAGGATGTAAAGGGAAATCTCCCCAATGAACCAGAAAAGGCTAAAAAAAAAAAAAAAAAAAAAAAAAAAAACACAACACCTGACAAGAACTATAACCCCTTTTATTTTATCAAAAATGAAAAAACAAAGTCCTGCCTTTAGTTCTACTTCAAATGACCTAATGGTGATGTAGTCCATTCACTGTTCATTTACAAGCATGCTGTGTAAATATGGGCTTTAGCCAGAAGTCTTCTTCTGGAAAGGCTTCCTACTATGACAGGATAAAAGTAATGACCATTTTAAAACCAAGAAAATCTGAGCGCTACATCTAACAATGGGCCAAATGGATAAAATATCAAAAGCTGACCATACACTATCCAATCTGATTGCACAATCTCCTTTATTAGTTCTTCCATCAACTATGCAGTGCAATGGCAGATCTGATTTGAAGGGATTATTTAGGTTTCCCAGCTTAATACATAGTTTTGGTTACTCTAAGGCCTCATTCACTAACAGTACATAGACCCATATCTCCATACAGAGGGTCGTAGTTATGTGACAGAGGAGTGACAGGTGTTCCGTGCAGCCAATCTGTCAAAATCAATGACAGCTTGAGAGACGCATCGGCTCTATGGGATCTTCCTTGTTCATGCCAGTGTTTACATCTATACACAGACAGATGCAGGTTTAGTTCCGTAATGCTACCCCTTGTTTTATTTATTTTTATTTATTACAGGCACTTATATAGCAACATCAATTTATGCAGTGCTTCACACATATATAGATTTTTTTTGTACATTCACATCAGTCCCTGCCCTCAAGGAGCTTACAATCTGAGGCCCCTAACTCACATTCATACTTACACATACTAGGGCCAATTTAGACAGAAGCCAAGCATGTCTTTGGAGTGTGCGCGTTGTTGTTGGTAATCAAAGATGAGCTCCGGTGTCTTCCAGACTCACTACTAACTGAACTTCCACTTTGCGCTATTTTTTAGTCCAATCAGTTACAGGCCGGGTCATTCCCCACCACACAGCACACATAATCAAAGGGTGGTGGTGATATCAGTGCCCTTATATGGACACATGCCCGTATTTAGTCAATGTCCGGTAATATTCTACACTAATTCCAGTATTTATTATGCTGAAAAAGCAAAAATAATGCTTTTAAAAAAAAAAAAACAATATCTTCAGGTTTATGAACTCCACGCATTCTGTCATAAGACAGAATGCAGTAAGGCCCCTTACACACATGCGGAACGTACATGTCCACCTGTTAGTTTTTTAGGCGGACCTGAACGGACACTCCATGCAGGTCTATGGAGTGAAGGACGCAGGGCAAAAGGGGCAGCTACCCTGGGCCCTGTCATTGTTGTGGGGCCCAAAGCAGCTGCCTCATACTTGCCAATTATTCCAGTTTAAATTTCCTTGTCCCTTGAAGTTTTAGTCATGTGCTGTGTCCCTACATCTCAGTGTGAAGTGCTGGTACTAATGCTGCCCAGCTCTGCCCTATTGTTGTGTACAGATGACTCACCTGCAGACCCTGTGTTTACATGTAAATAACCGGCATTCATATGTAAATAGCCATGGCTGGTGGCATTGATATGTAAATAAAGGAGGCATTCATATGTATATCATTCCCCCCCTGCAGTGAGGAGATGATGTACTGTAACCTCTAGTAACCAATCAGTGAGCAGTATTACTGTACAGTAATCTCTGGCAACCAATTAACAAGCAGAAATCATTTGCTGTAACCTCTAGCAACTAATCAGTGAGCCGTAATGTGTGCTGTAACCTCTAGCAACCAGTCAGTAAGCAGTAATGATGATATGCTGTAACTGCTGACAACCAATCGCAATTGCTGCCTGGTCTGATACAGTAAACTGATTTTATGTCTAGCTGCTATTTATTGTATGTCTCAGAGCAGGTGTGAGAGTGAAATTGCATGCCCCCCCCCCCCCCCCCCCCCCAAGAAATTTTTTGCCCAGAGTCCAATCATTATTAAAGACAGCCCTGAACGGATGTCAGCGGTGACATCTCTGCTGACATCTGATCCCCTCCGATCCACTGAATCCAGACGGATGGATCGGATGAAAACAGACAGGCGGTCATCCAATCCCCTATAGAGGAGAACGGAGATCTGACAGGTCCGTCCCTGCACAAAGAGCAGAGACAGACATGTCATCCGCCGGCCCAGCGATTCCCGCTGAGCAAGCGGAGTCTGTCAAAACGGACATGTGTGTGAAAGGGGCCTTAGGGCCCGATCGCACTGACATTTTTCCTCATAGGGTGAACAGCAGAAGTGCGATGCACTGTGCTGCAGTGTGAAGATCTAAATGAAGCGTCACTTTGTGCAGTTAAGGTAAAGTTAACAAAAAAGAAGGGAAAAAAAAAAAAAAAAAATAAGGTAACCGTGTGATGTGCTGAAACGTGCACCATCATCACCACCGACACCCACAAAACTTATAGCTGCCCACATACTAAGGCCCTTTTTACACGGGCTGTCCAAACAGGTAATTTTATTCAGGCGGAACCCGATTGGACGCTCTATTCACCTCACCTATGGAGCGGCGGATGACATGTCCGCTGTCACCCGCTGCTATCCGATCCTGTCCGCCAAATCCAGACAGATGGTGGTCCTATTTTCCCATCCATCTAGCGGATCGGATCAGATCGGATGAAAAACGGACAGGCGGTCCATTTTGATCCGATTTCCCCATAGAGGAAACAGTGAGCCGAGACAGACCTGTCATCCTCCTGCTCAGCAGGGATCAGTGGAGCGATCTCTCTGCTGAGCAAGCGGAGTCCATCAAATGGAGGCGCCCATGTGAAAGGGGCCTCAGACAGAGCATGTAGCGCCCAGGCAGTGTGAACAAGCCCTTACAATTACTGTTGCAGTGCAGCCTAGTGAACAGACCATCAGGGCTCGTTCACAATATATGTGTTTCCTGCCCATATAGAAAACAACTGTTGTGCTCCTTTAATTCCAAATGCTGGTGTGATGTGCAGTGCAGTTCAGTGTGGAAAAAAAAAAGCAGACGATGCATTTTGCCACAGCACACCGTATGGCAACACATATCACTCACTATACTGCTGTGTGCAGACAGGAGTGAAATGTTACTATGTGACCATTCAACCCAAGTTAAAGTGATACTAAAGGCAAATGGATTTTTGTTCACATGTAACAATCAGTATGTTTTGCTAGAAATGTTCCTCAAACATTATATATTTTTTTAAAGTAGAGGCCCTAGAGAATAAACTGGTGGGTCTTGCAATTTTTTATGTCACATGTATTTGAGCAGCGTTTTTTCAAATTTTTTTGGGGGGGGGGGGGGGGGGGGAATACACTTTTTGAATTTTAATGAAAAAAAAAAAACACACACACACACACACACACACACACACACACACACACACACTACTTTTTTTCTTGATAAAATATAAAAGATGTTACACCGACTAAATAGATACCAAACACGTCACACCTTGCAACAATGACAAATTACGTAAATTTTACAGTTCATAGGTGACACTTTAAAAGCCTTAACAGGTTACCACTATAGGAGGTCTGGTGCTAGAATTACATGATGCGACGTTCAAGGTGAAACCTCACGTGTGGGACGAACACTGTTTGAGTGCATGACCGACACATGCGTTCATCTTTGCGTACAAGCACGTGGGGAACTCTTTTTTTTCTAATTATTAATTTATTTTATTTTCACACTGTCCGTCCGATCTTTTTTTTTCTGATCCCAAACCCCTACTCTGCCCTTAAAAGCATTCAAAACACCAAGATCGGAGTGTTCAAATGCTTTTGATTTTTGAAAATGGCGCAGATTACATCCAGGTAAACCATAACTAATGTCAGATCATCGCTCCCGGGGTACTATACCATAGAATTGACTGTTGCTCTAAAAAAAAAAAAAAATGCAGCTGCAGGCATCATCCCAGTATAACCACTTGAAGCCCAGTGACAGCGGACAGGAGTCACAATTTAAAAGCAATCAGGATGTGAGGGGCTCCGCCCCCACACAGCTACGTCATTCATTCACAGGAATCTGTGAATAAATGAACTACAAGTCTGTAGTTCTCAATGAACTGTGAAGGTGCTGGTGAGCGTTCTCGTAGTTCAATAACACTTCCTGCTGCTGATCGCAGGTGTAATGCAAAAACATGTGCATTGATTTTTTTTTTGATGAACTTATCCCTTAAATTAAAAAAAAAAAAAAAAAAAAAAAAAGGGTAATACCCGGTTTGTGCAACAATATTCAATATTGCATGGAAAACCCATGTTAGACTTAATGGTAACGGTATTTCCAGGAACCTTCCAGGACAGCTACTTGAGAGATGATTGGCTTCGCCCTCTACAGGAAACACAAATCAGATACAATTTAAAAGGCCCCTCCCTTTCCTCTGACCCTCAGTTGTTTAGAAGATCAATTAAACCTCCACCAAAAGTGCACTCGGCAGAGGAAAAAAACAGAAATACATATAAAAAACCACCATCAGGTAAACAATGTCGACCAGTGAAAAAACAGAATAGGGTGGGAATATAGACGCTGTCCTGGAAGGTTCCTGGAAATACCATTACCGGTAAGTCTAACGGGGGTTTTCCCCCCTCACCTTCCAGGACAGTTACTTGAGAGGATAAGCAAGATTATATACCTTAGGGAGGGACGACAGCCTGAAGCACTTTCATACCAAAAGGAGAGGTCCTGGCTGGAAAGCATCTGTAATCTATAATGTTTGACAAATGCATGAGAGGAGGACCAGACAGCAGCTTTAGAAATTTCTTCCCATGAAGCCCCCGCTCTTTATGCCCATGATGTGGCCATGGATCTCTTTGAATGAGCCCTAATTCTAGAAGGAGGGGTGCGACCTAATGCTTTGTATGCCTCACAGATAGCTCCCCTAATCCACCTAGCAATAGAACATCGGAAGAAGAGAAGAGGGAACAAGACGACGGAGAAGACCAGAGGCCACTGCTAGCAAAAGAGTGGCAAAAGAGCAGAAGATAGCGGAGGAGCCCGGCAGAAGAACCGAAGAGCGGGAGACGAAACAGACACCGGGAGAAGAGGCTGGAGAGCGGGAGAAGAACCGGACACCGGGAGAAGAGGCCGGAGCCCGGCAGAAGAACCGAAGAGCGGGAGACGAACCAGACACCGGGAGAAGAGGCCGGAGAGCGGGAGAAGAACCGGACACCGGGAGAAGAGGCCGGAGAGCGGGAGAAGAACCGGACACCGGGAGAAGAGGCCGGAGAGCGGGAGAAGAACCGGACACCGGGAGAAGAGGCCGGAGAGCGGGAGAAGAACCGGACACCGGGAGAAGAGGCCGGAGAGCGGGAGAAGAACCAGACACCAGGAGAAGAGGCCGGAGAGCGGGAGAAGAACCAGACACCGGGAGAAGAGGTCGGAGAGCGGGAGAAGAACCAGACACCGGGAGAAGAGGCCGGAGAGCGGGAGAAGAACCGGACACCGGGAGAAGAGGCCGGAGAGCGGGAGAAGAACCGGACACCGGGAGAAGAGGCCGGAGAGCGGGAGAAGAACCGGACACCGGGAGAAGAGGCCGGAGAGAGCGGAGAAGTCGGAAGAAGACCCCCGAAGTCGGAAGAAGACCCCCGGAGCTGCCCAATAAAAATTACTTTAAAAACCTGTGTAGTGTTTTTTTATTGACACTTTTTTCCCTAGGTGAATGGGTAGGGGTACGATGTACCCCATACTCATTCACATAGGGTGGGGGGCCGGGATCTGGGGGCCCCCTTATTAAAGGGGGCTCCCGGATTCCAATAAGCCCCCCGCCCGCAGACCCCGACAACCAACGGCCAGGGTTGTCGGGAAGAGGCCCTTGTCCTCATCAACATGGGGACAAGGTGCTTTGGGGTGGGGGGGGCCGCAGGGCGCCCCCTCCCCCAAAGCATCCACCCCCAATGTGGAGTGCATGCGGCCTGGTACGTCTCAGGAGGGGGGCGCACCCACTCGTCCCTATTCCCTTTCCTGACCGGGCTGCGTGCTCGGATAAGGGTCTGGTATGGATTTTGGGGGGGGGACCTCCACGACGTTTTTTCGGCGTAGGGGGGGTTCTCCTTAAAATCCATACCAGACCTAAGGGCCTGGTATGCTCTGCGATGGGTCCTGCAAGGTGTCAATCTCGCCGATAAAAGCGGCGAGATTGACTTCCTTTTCTAGTCCCGTCGTACCCAAGTCACGTTCAAAATGAATGGACTTTAGTCCGTGTGTGGGCAAGTCCGTTCATTCGGAAGTCCGCCGTAACTCCGTCCAAAGTCCGTCGGGAAGACCGTCGGACCTAGTCTGCTGGAAAGTCTGGTCGTGTGTACAGGGCATAAGGAGGAACTGAATAAGAGCTTGCCTTCAAATGGAATGCTACAGAGTTTATTCTTGGAGGTAAGATCACCTTCCCAAGATTTAAGCCAGATAGCAAGGCTAACTGAATTAATGAGAGCAGAAGCCCTGGCTGCAGATTTAACTGAATCTGCTGCTGCATCAGCCACGAAGGCAACTGAATTGGCAATGAGTGGAAGAGACTCCCTAATCTCTTCTTTAGGGGTGTCGGATGAAAGAAGATCATCCAGACGCTGAACCCATACGTCTAAATTTCAAGACACACAGGTGGATGCTACCGCCGGACCTAAAGAAAAGGCTTCAAGCATCCCAGGCCTTGCAAAGCAATGAGTTGGCCTTTCTATCCATTTGATCCTTAAGGACCCCAGAATCTTCAAAAGAAAGATCTGACCTCTTGGACACCTGCGACATAGGGGCATCTAATCTAGGACACTTAAAGAAAACCTCCTCAAACTCAGACTGAAAAAGGAAATCTTCTTTTGTGTCCTCTGGACTGGAACAACCTTTTTTCAGGTTCTCTCCATTCAGACAGAATCATGTCCCTAAGTGACTGGTGTACCGGAAAAGCTTTTGATTTCCGCTCCTGTAGACCCCTATACATTTTATCTTGTACAGATTGGGCTTGTTGTGGCATCTCAATCTGCTCCAAGGTATATATTGACTTTAGTAGTTCGTCAATATCCTCAACTGGAAAAAGATATTTAGATGAGCTACCTGTATCCTCCTCTGATGTAGAATCCTCATCAGATGAAGAAACTGGATTCTCACCTTCCTCCAGATCAGAAGTATTGTGTGAACTAACGGGTCACAGACACCAACAAGGGAAGGGATTTAGCAGAGGCTGAAGACTCTTGAGCTATGGGTCTAGATGAGGAAGCCCCTAGACCAGTAACCCTGTCATTAAGGGACCGAAAGGAGTCCACTACCTCCTTCATAGAAGACATTAACTCTTTAAAGAGGAAGTCTCTGAACTAGCTTTGGATGGAATAAAATCCTCACAAAATAGTTTTTATAACTATCAGAAAGCCTGGCCCTACAGTTCCCACATTTCTTCTTCACTGGTTTGGCCTGGAAAAAAACAGAAACAAGGACCATAAATAAAAGGTTCCATACAAAAAGTCCCCTGCTGTAGAACTATCCACAGACAAGGGCTTACCTTGGGGGCAGTATGGGACCCAGATGCTGCTGCTGCTTCAATATGAGCGGACACTCCATCCCCAGACCTGTCCTCAAGCTCCATGATGCAAGCAAGCAGAGATTGGCCGTAGAGTAGACTGCTTCTGTACTGCAAAATGCCCTTAGACTGGCGTTTAGCAGACTATTCCCCTGCAGCATGTCCTCAGTGTCTCCACGCCATGCTTCCTTAAGGAAAAAAGAAAAAAAACGGCGTCCGGAAGTGTGTCATGTGACTTCCGGTTCCCGCGCCATCTTTCCGCGTCACCGGAAGTCCTCCGACGTCATCTTGGTACACCGCAATGAAGCACAAGGAGGACACAGTTCCACACAGCAGAGCTGGGGGAAAAAATGGAGGGGAGTTGCCACTACTCACAACCCAGGTAGGCAAGTAACCCCAGAAATAGGGAACCCTTCTGTTAAAAGTACAGACTATCACCCAGGACTTGGCCGCAACTAGTCCTGGATGAAACCAGAGAAGGGGGGTCCACCAACAACAGTTACCAGACCTAAGAAAACAAAAAACATGTCGGTGTTCCTGGAGGGTCTGGAAACACAAAACAACTGAGGGTCAGCGGAAAGGGAGGGGCCTTTTAAATTGTATGTGATTTGTGTTTCCTGTAGAGGGCGGAGCCAATCATCTCTCAAGTAGCTCTCCTAGAAGGTGAGGGGGGAAATGTTGCTTTCCTCCTCTTCTGGAAGTCCCCCGCTGGCACTGTCAGCTCCTTCTTCCTTCTGTTACCTCCTTTAGCAAGCTGGGTTCTAAGGAGGCACCCATGTGTGCACAGGCCCAAACCGGGCTGTGTGCCTCTACAGACATACACAGTGCTGGTAAGCCACACCCCTACTCCCTCCTCACAGGAGTTTGACTGACAGCAGCAGGAGCCTATGACTCCACCGCCCTCAGTTTCTCCTGTAAAGCAGGAAGTGCTGGAGCTGTGACATGGAGCCAGGTAAGTACTTAGGGACGGGAGGGACAGCACAAGTCATGGGGCGATTTTACCTTCATGCAGAGAATGCATTAAGGTAAAAAATGTTTATACATTGGTAGCACTTTAATCACTCGCCACCCTTGTAATGCAGATCTGCAGCAGCGCAGAGGATGGGCTCTAACACCCACATGGTGCACATACGTGTTCTCAGACGGCTGGGCTCTCTGTGCTGACAGTGTGCTCCCGACACAGACAGCTCTCACACTCACATTGTGATCAAGACCTAGCAGGATGAACGCTTAGGTAGGCCATAGACGGTGCAAATTTCTTTCCTGCAACCACAGGTTGCAGGAAAGAAATTTACACGATTCCCCCATCAACACAGACAGTGCTGACAGGGGAATCTCTCCCGCTGTCCCCACCAGGGGAGAAGACAGTGATTATTGCAGCTGCTAGTGATAATCAAAGGTAAAGCCCGGCATGCTGGTTGTACCCAAGTCGATCCACCAAATTTGTACATTCAGCCTGCCCACACCTACATGGTTCCACTCTCAGCGGGTCCCTACTGAACCAGCCGAGATTCCAACCATATATCACCGGACTTAATCATGTGACAGCAAATCACAGTGGTCACATGGTCAGGAAGTCTATCCTGACCCCCCCCCGGCGGGAATACAGACCCACTTAAAGGAATGCTGGGCAGGAAGGGGGTTAGAAAATAAGTAAACAGTGTGATGCACTGAAAGACGCTTGGCAGTGCTCCCTGCCAGTGTTCTATCAGAATACCGCTACCCATCAGAATAAGTAATGGAAGTGACGTTCCGTCACCGCCATCTTGGTACACCCCGCACTTGGCCACAGTGAGCCTGCAGTCAGAAGGCGGCAGCGGACATCTTGTTACACCCAGCGGAGTCTTGCATTTCACAGTTATTTTTACCAGCAAACTCAGCTTATATCGTGAAATTCAGTATTTAGAAATCAATCGGTCTCTTTGATGTTGAATTTTAAAAGCAGCGGTGTTCTGTCAGATTAGCAAACCTGTGAGATCAGTGGGATTTTGCCGCTGCTTTTAAAATTCAAAATCTAAACATTCAGACAGATTTCAGAATTTCACTATATAAGCCGAGTTTACTGGTAAAAAATAAGTGTGAAAGGCAAGACTCCGCTGGGTGTAACAAGATGTCCGCTTGCCACCTTCTGACTGCAGGCTCACTGCGGCCGAGTGCGGGGTGTACCAAGATGGCCGTGACGGAGCGTCACTTCCGTTACATATTCTGATAGAACACCGGCCCTCGCATTGACAGCGTTCTGTGTTTTACCATGAGGGGTGTTCTGAATCGGCCCTCAAAGCACATATATGAGAACAGTCACATCTTACTGCTATCCGGAGATCCATTGAAAGATTTCCCCTCACTTCCTGTTCTAGTGACACCAGACAGGAAGTGAGGTAAAATCTGCAACAGGGAAACTGACAATAAATCAATAAAAAGCAATCTTGAGTTCTAGATATAGCCTATTAAAAAATAAATAAAAGGGGGGGAGGGGTTTTATTTTTTTATCTGTGTTGCCATTGGAGTGTTTAGCTCACTTCCTGTCTAATGAAAGCGGTGTCACCAGGACAGGAAGTGAGGGGGAATCTTACTATTGGTGTCATGGATAGCAGTAAAACCTGACAGGGGTGCTAACCCTTCCCCACTCCATCTCATACATTTTGCTGATAGATACACTTTGTGCTGACAGCAGGGATGAGAAGTGTCCCCACTCCCCATCACACACACACATAGGACCCGGGTGTCACCCATGGAGGGGAGCACAGGGCACACATTCCCAGGTACTGACTGACAGGACATTCCCCTCCACTCCCCAGTCATTGCTCGGATCACACACCGGCCATACCTCAGTCACTGACCTGCCTCCTCCGCCTGGACCAGCCTAACCCAGCTCTACCAAAGACTGGAGACAGCGGCCAATAGGTGCCGCCCCTCTTCCAGCCTCGTCCAATGAGAGGCCCGGAAAATCATAACAAGGAAACCGGCAAGATAGGCTGCGCTGCGCGCTCAATACAGTCATCACCGCAACAGCGAATCTTCAGAGATGAGCGGCGACCTGTAGCTGAGTGGATAGTACGCATGCTCAGATGCAGGCGCTGATCACAGAGCGGACAGTACGCATGCCCAGAACCAGGTGCTGTAGTCGGTGGCTGTGCGCATGCCCAGATCCCGCCGCTGTAGTCAGTGGCTGTGCGCATGCCCAGATCCCGCCGCTGTAGTCGGTGGCTGTGCGCATGCTCAGATCCCACTCACACAGTCAGGACGGGTTACCTCTTATGTTTATAAGTTCCTTCTCACTGCATCGCCTTTTCCAGGTTCATTCTCAGTCTAATACAGTCCTCTGTGAAAGCCATGCCCTGGGGGTCGCTGGCTCTGTGACTGCACACTTGATAAAATAAAATTCCACGCAAGGAATCACTAACTTGTTAGCAATATGGTGTATGTTTAATAAACCGAAAAGACTGACAAATCAATAGTAAGCCATTTAACCACTTCAGCCCCGGAAAGGATTTGCCCCCTAATGACCAGGCCAGGGAGCGTGCCTGCGGGGCGGGGCGGGCCGACTCAGTGTTCTGTCAAATTCTCCAACCCGTCAGAAACTCCAACCACTTAACTTCCGGTTTCTTTATACCAGCAGTAATTGGAGTTTTTGACGAATTGGTGGTTGTATACAACACCAGCAACCGAATAGAGTCTGGTGCAGGATATTATGAGCGGAGATTCTTACTCCGCTCCAATACTAGCCAACAAAATGGCCGCCTCTGTTGCGGCAAAAATTTTATCCTCGTTAGCCGATGTGCTGTCAAAACAGCTCAATCTTCCTGTACCAGACTCTATTCGGTTGTCGGTGTTGTGTCCATCCACCAATTCATGAACATCTCCAATAACTAAAACCTCGTACACACAATCGGGTTTTCCGCAGACAAAACCTCTGACTTTTGTCCTAAGGGCGTTGGCCAGGAACTTGTCTTGCATACAAATGGCAAGGAATTGTCGGCCAACAAACATGAACGTAGTGACGTACTACGTGGTTTTTCAGCTCCTTGGCGCCACCCTTTGGGCTCCTTCTGCTAATTTTGTGTTAGTAGAAGTTTGATGAGTGTTGATTCGCGCATTTCAGTTCGCACTTTTCAGTTAGTTTCTGAACGGCCGTTCGTCAACCAGCCATGTTGCGGAATCGAAGGAGATAACGTGTTATTTATTATTGTCCTTGGAGTTATTGCTTTGACCCAAGTCCAGTCCAGGAACAGGAGGAGGAGGATTTCTTGGACCAAAAATTGGTTGCTTTATTAATTGTGACCAATTATGTCATATGCCTTCGCTGCGGGAGCTCCAGGAGAATAATCCGGATGATTTTCCGGAATTATCTCCGGATGATGGACCCCTGCTTTCACCAACTCTTGGCATTGTTGACCCCCTATATTAAGAAGCAGGACACATGCACAAGGCTTTTATTTTATTTTTTGGTTGAATAATGATTTGATTTGGTATATTTTCTATATTTTTGGATGCATAGAATGCACTTTTTGGTTAAGTTCTATTGGCAGATAGCATGTCTAATTTTATTTGTTTTCTTTTTTAATGCACAATAGAAAAATTGTGGAGAATAATACTTGGCTATGTGTTTTACTTCGAATGACAGTTTGGGAGTAGGCAGTTACATTTTATAAAATACAATGTAAAATTGACAAGGGACACTGTGACGGGAGTCACTAATAGGGGCACAGGGTGAATGTGAACCCCACTATGATCAGTGCTGGTCAGACTCAATGCTGTATATGTGTATATATATATTGTGTGTTGTCTCATTGTGTTGTGTACTATTTGCTGTGCTAGTTTGGGGTGGGGCTGCATTCCAATGTTCTATTGTGTCTGTCTGCTCTGGATATTATGGGATGTTTCTCTCTATGGAGGGAGGGGGGATTCCTCCAGCAGCCCCCTGCTAAGACTGTTTACTAAGGAGAAGTTTGAACACACCTGACCTGTGTGTCTATTGTCATTGGACAGTCTAACCCGCCCTGTTTTCCAAGGATGGGGGAAAGAGTCTGAGTTATTTTATCTGCTGTGTCCATGTGTGATAATAAATTAGTTTGTTGTTTGCCACTCCAAGACTGGTGTTGTCTGGTGACTGGGTGGGCTAAAGGATCTTGAATAGTGCTGGTTCTGGACAGAGGAAGCATTTACGGCGGACAGAGACCTGTTTGAGGACAGGGGTTCGTCACAACACCAACATAGTTGTATCTTTGATTTTAAAAACTACGGGATAATGGTGTTGTAGTAACTTGCACCAAAAAAAAAAAAAAAACAACAAGCATAATATTATTCTTGATATCACTAGAAAAAAAAAACAAAAGCCTTTGAAACTTCATTTGCAGTAACTCCATCAGTATCACCAGCAAAGCAGCTTCATTATTATCCCATTAAAGAAGAAGAGAATTGTGCGCTGCATTTGGAGATTTCATAATTTGCCACGTCACGAATGTCAATTCTCCATTCTGATCGCTAGTTTACAAGACCTACCGCTTCTGGTTCGTCCTAGCTTCCGAGCATGCGTGTTTGTACTTTGGACTTTTGTCCGACGGACTTGTGTACACACGCTTGGAAAATCCGACAACAGACATTTGTCCGTGGAAAATCTTAAAGCCTGCCATCCAACATTTGTCCGTGGAAAATCCGACAACAGTTGTCCGATGGAGCGTACAAATGGTCAAATTTTCAGACAACAGCCTGTCATCACACATTTCCCGTCGGAATATCCAATCATGTGTACGAGGCTTAAGTGTTTAAATAAACCGGAAGTGACGTGGTTGGAGTTTCTGATGGGTTGGAGAAATTGACAGAACATCTGCTCTCCTGCGCAAATCGCTGTAGCTGTACAGTGGTTTGCGCCTGCTGTGGGAGCGTGCCCGCGGTTCAAGGCGGACTCGATGTCTGCCAGCGACCCACGATCGCCTGTTACAGAGGCAGAACAGGGAGCTGCCTTTGTAAATAAATATAAAAATAAATGTCAATAGTCCCAAAAAAGTGTCCAATCTGTATGCTGCAATGTCACAGTTCCACTAAAAATCGCAGATCGCCGCCATTACTAGTACAAAAAAAATGAATAATAATTAAAATGCCATAATCTATCCCCTATTTTGTAGATGCAAACCAATCAATATACACCTATTGCAATTTTTTTTACCAAAAATATGTAGAAGAATACATATCGGCCTAAACTGATGATTAAATTAGTTTTTTGATATTTTTTTTTTTTTTTATATGTATTATAGCAAAAAGTAAAAAAAATTTTTTTTTTTTTTTTTAAATTTTGCACTTTGTTTGTTTATAGCGTAAAAAATAAAAAACGCAGAGGTGATCAAATACCACCAAAAGAAATCTCTATTTGTGGGAAAAAAGGGATGTCAATTTTGTTTTGGTACACTGACGCACGACCGCGCAATTGTCAGTTAAAGGAACACAGTGCCGTATCGCAAAAAATGACCTTGTGCCACACTGTACCCAAACAAAATTGATGTCCTTTTCTTCCCACAAATAGAGCTTTCTTTTGGTGGTATTTGGTCACCTCTGCAGTTTTTATTTTTTGCGCTATGAACAAAAAAAGGCAGTCAATTTTGAAATTTTTTTTACTTTCTGCTATAATACATATCCAAAAATTATATATAAAAAAAACAAATGTATTCATCAGTGTAGGCCATTATATATTCTTCTACATATTTTTGGTAAAAAAAAAATTGCAATAGGAGTATATAGATTGGTTTGCGCAAAAGTTATCGCGTCTACAAACTACAGGATAGATTTAGGGACTTTTATTTTTTTTTTAAATGTTTTTACTAGTAATGGTGGCAATCTGCGATTTTTAGTGGGACTGCAACATTGCGGCGGAAAAATCTGACCCCAAATTACACTTTTTTGGGGACCAGTGACATTAGTGCATTTTTATAGCCGATCAATGTAATAATCAATGTAAAAATGCAACTGGCAGGGAAGGGGTTAACTCTAGGGGGCGATCAAGGGGTTAAGTGTTCCATGGGTGTGTTCTAACTGTAGGGGGAATAGGCCCACTGGGATATGACATAGATCACTGTTCCCGATCACTGGGAGCAGTAGATCTCTGACATGTCATTAGGCAGAACGGGGAATTGCCTTGTTTACATAGGCAGTTCCCCGTTCTGCCTCTGTACACAGAGATCGCAGGTCGCCGACGGACACCGAGTCCACGGGACCCACGGCGCGCGCCCGCTATCCTCCTTGCACAGACCAACATACACCTATGGCGGTTTGCGCAGGAGAGCCGACCTGCCACAGTATATGGACAGCGGCTGGTCAGCAAGAGGTTAAAGTGTTACTAAACCCAGAACCTGCATTCACTATATCTGGTCTCCCACAGTACACAGAACATGGAAATGCAATTATTTTAGTAAATATAAACTGCTAAATACCTTTTCTCATCAGCAGTTTATAGCAGCCCTGTGACTTCTATCAGTGTCTGGTTAAAGCTTGTAGGAGGAGTTTTCATACTGCACTGAGCTGTCCTATGAGCCTGCAGGGCTCCTGACCCTATGTCTGGACAGTGCTGATTGGCCCTGTGCTGATCACATGCACTCTCCCCAGAAAAAAAACCTCTCTTACAATACACACCAAACTGAGCATGTGCAGAGTGACTCCAAAGGCTCTGTCTTATCCGGACGTGTCCAGGGGAACAGTACAGGGAGGGGAGGATCTGTGCATACAAGATCAAGAAACCTTTTTACACAATGCAGAGAATTAATCCCTTAGGTTCCACAATGAGTATAACAAGCATGCTTTACTCCATATACACACTGATTTTACTGTTGTGGGTTTAGTAACACTTTAACCACCTGTCTACATAGGAAATTATTGTATTTTTTGCACACAGGTTAACATCTACATTTCTTGCTAGATATTACTGTAACCCCGATACCCCGTTTGCAATACAGCACTGCATCGAATTAGTGCGCGGGGTCATGCGCAGTGATGTCAGCACGCCGCTCCTCCCTACGCATTTTGTTACTACAAAGGACGTGGTCACGGGGTCCTTTGTAGTGACGAAAAACGTAGGGAGTAGCAGCGTGCTGACGTCACCGCGTGCTGCGCCAGTCCCGGAAGGAACGGGCGGTTGTTCGAGAGCCGGCCGGCTCGATTTTATGCTTTTTGCCACATTCGTTTATGATCCTGTAAGTGTCCATTTGTCTTTTCTTTTTATTAAAGTCTAGAAGGTTTTACACTATGTGAGCATTCTTCTGTTTTCACGAGGATTTCACCTTCTGACTGCACTGAATGTATCACTACTGCAAGGGAGGAGCTGTTTGATTTCCACTGAGACCCTAGGCTGGGTTATTAGCCATCTACCTTCTTGGGTCCCCTGTCATAAGGGACCACAAAGTTCCAGTAAGCGGCAGTGTGTTTGTAGGTGGAGGCATCTTTCCTATTTCCTGCACAATTCTGTGGTGGTCTGAATCAATCTTCACCGTGATCAAGTTTACACATTTTTGCGTGGACTGTTTGTTGCTTTTTTGCTTTTTGTTTTTTGATCACACATTTTTGGACTACTCTGTTGTTTTGTCTTGTGATTTTTTTTCTTCATTGGATAATTCACGTTACATGGATTTACTTTTTGTTTACTACTAATATTCATTTTTTTAAACTAATTTTTTGGGTTTTTAACCCATTTACACACACTTTATTTATATCAGATAATTATATTTGTCCATTTCATTCATATGTTTATATTTATGGGATATTAATATTGGGGCTTATTTGCCTTCGCATTTCAGTATTGCTCTTACCTTTATGCTAATGTTTATACACTGGCTTATTTGATGTGTTTTTTTATCATTCATCTTAGCGCAGCTCCATTTTTTTCTATTTGTTTGGCGTCGTATTATGTCTTGAGTCGCAGCTTGGTCCTTTAGGAATTAGCGCAGTTTTTTACACTTTATTCATGCATAGTTGTACCCAAACAAAATGGATGTTGTTTTTTTTCCCCCTCAAATAGAGCTTTCTTTTGGTGGTATTTGATCAGCTCTGTGGTTTTTAGTTTTTGCACTTTAAGTAAAAAAAGACCTGCAATTTTTAAAAAAAACTAAATTTTTTACTTTTTGCTATAATAAATATCCAAAATTAAAAAAAAAAAATTCTTCATCAGTTTAGGCCGATATATATTCTTCTACATATTTTTGGTAAAAAAATTGGAATAAGCGTATATTGATGGGTTGGTGCAAAAGTTATAACGTCTACAAAATGGGGGGTAGATTTATGGCATTTTTATTTTTTATTTTTTACTAGTAATGGCAGTGATCAGTGATTTTTAGTGGGACTGCAACATTGCGACGAACAGATCGAACACTTTTGACACTTTTTTGGGACCATTGACATTTACACAGCGATCAGTGCTATAAAAATGTGCTGATTACTGTATACATGTCACTGGCAGGGAAGGGGTTAACACTAGGGGCGATCAAGGGGTTAAATGTGTTCCCTCTCTGTGTTCTAACTGAAGGGGTGATGGGACTGTCTAGGGGAGAGGACAGATTGCTGTTCATGCCTGGGAGGTCTTTTGGAGGAGGTGAATGACTGGGAGTAGAGAGAGATCGCTGTTCCTAATCACAAGGAACAGACGATCACTCTGTACGCCCCTGTCAGAACGGGGATCTGTTTGTTTACATTTACAGATCCCCGTTCTGGCTCTCTGTGGAGCGATCGCGGGGGGGGCGTCAAACATCTAGGGGGCGCCGGCCACGCGCATTAGCCTCCCCACAGTGCAGCGGGTACGCGCGCGCACCTGCTATAGCTGTTTAAGTGTGCGAAGTACAGCTACGGCGATTTGCGGGAACGAGCCGACCTACCAAAGTATAATGACAGCGGCTGGTCGGCAAGTGGTTAAATTGCTATATTGCTTTAACAAGGGGGCTATCTATCAAGCCCCCATGTGATATCATGGGCAGGTGCTAAGTACTCATAATGGAAGCACTGAGGGTCTACTAGCCCCCTAATGTCTCTCTGTCCTCCATTGCAGCTATTCAACCACAGATCATGCTTGGGAGGTTTTGACCTGCATAAGCTAAATCACTAGCATGCCCGTTAAGCCTGGTGGATTCCTTAGTTACTACCAAAGTTACACGCACTCTCCTCACGCTATTATTATTTTATGCCATAAAATCAATAATTGTGTCCTGGAAGACATCTGCACTGATCTTAGCATCATGGAAATCATTAGTGAACAAAGCCGTACCTTTATATATATATAAAGCCACTTATTCCAATCGAGGAGCTTTGACCAAGTTTGATAAAGTTTGGGGGGGTTGGCTATCCTCCTCGGACACGGTTTCAGATTGATATAAGATAAACGATATTTGCCTAAAAAATTGTTTGCTCTATTTCTCTCCTGGAGGACACTATCTGCTTGTGGATGAGGGAGTTTAGCTGATACTTTCTGCTTGTTTACCATTGTACAAGTTGCTTCTGTTTCTTCCATTTATTGTATATCACCAGACATTACTGTTTTTTATGGGGAGAAGAGGCAGTGGGATCAGGGGCGAAACGAGGGGGGCGCCTGCCCCCGGTGACGCATCTAGGGGGGGTGCCTCCCCCACCCGCACTGGGAACTGCTGCTCTAAGGGTGTCTCTGCCACCCGATCAAGTGTAATGGACAGGCAGGTCTCCCTCCTAGTCCTGCCCAGTGCCCAAACAGCCTATGTCTTTTCTGCGTGAGTCATCCTAGAGAAGGGGAGGCTTCAAAGAAGGCCCTGGACTTGGGGGGGGGGGGGGGCAGAGGAGGCCCTGGACTGGGAGGGGGTGCGGAGGAGGCCCTGGGCTGGGGGGTGCAGTGAAGGCCCTGGGCTGAGGGGGGTCCAGAGGAGGCCCTGGACTGGAGGATGCAGTGAGGCCCTGGGCTGATGGGGGGTGCGGAGGAGGCTTTGGACTGGGAAGTGTGGAAGAGGCCCTGGACTAGGGGGTGCAGAGGAGGTCCTGATCTGGGGGGGGGCGCAGAGGAGACCCTGGACTTGGGGGATGCAGAAGAGGTCCCCTGCTCGGGGGGTGCAGAGGAGGCCCTAACATGGGAGGGGCGCAGAGGAGACCCTGGACTTGGAAGATGCAGAGGAGGTCCTGGGCTGGGGGGTGCAGAGGAGGCCCTGGACTGGGGGGTGCAGAGGAGGTGCTGGAGTGAGGGGGTGCAGAGGAGATCCTGGACTAGGAGGGGAATTCACAGGAGGCCCTTGACTGGGGGGGTGCAGAGGAGGCCCCCCTGGACTAGGAGGAAAGTACCCTGGAGGCCCTGGACTGGAGGTGTAGAGGATGCCCTGGACTTGAAAAGTGGGGTTGATAAAGGACCTGTATTCGGAAAGCAGAGGAGGCTCTTAAGTTGGGGTGGGCTGTAAAGGAGGCCTTGGACTGGGAGAAAAAGAAGAAGAGAGGAGTGCAGATAAGGCCATTGACTAGGAAATGGTGGATGGTGTGGCAAAGGCCCCTGGATGGGGGGGTACAAGGGAGATACTGGAGGGGGTGCTTGGAGGTCCCAGATTAGGTGAGGGGGTGTCTGAAGGCCCTGGACTAGGAGAGGGGGATCATGGAGGCCCTCTGAACTAGGAAAGAGGGTCCCTGAAAGACCCTCCAGCTTCAGGAAGAAAGAGCCTGGATTTCAAGTCTGAGCTGAGGAAGAGTCTGCTTGGGCCCTGGAGGGTGAGTTCACAACATAAATGGGGACATTTATCAATTGTTGCAAGTAATGCCAAACAGGAGCAGAGAGAGAAAGGTCGTGTGATAGATTTATTAAAGGAGAAGTACAGCCAAAGCCTGTTTAGTTATACTTCTCCTGCTGATCACATCAGTGCAGATTGTTTTGCTCTCCTGTGACCCATTTTCAGCTGACAGCGGCTTAAGCCCGCTGTCAGCTGATGTCACAGAGTCGGTCCAGGCTGGGGAAAGATCGCACCCAAATGGTTGGGATCTGCTCACATGCCCGGACAAGCACCTAGCTCAGCCTCTCAGTGAGCTGCTGATAGCCCGAGCTGGCCACTCCCGCCCCCTCCACAGCCCAGTGTTTCGGTGAGCACCGGGGGGCAGAGACATAAACTGACAGCCACCAGCAATCTGCTCAGGGAGCACTGAGAACTGAGTGATCGGCGGTGTTTGATTACTCGGTTTTTAGCCTTAGGGGGACAGATGCAGCAACTACCTAGGTAAGTCGGATTAATAAAATTCCCATACTTCTTTTTAAATTACCCGACATCTCCTTTTTCATGCTATCTGGACTACATGACAATTAGGCCTCATTCGCATGGAGCATATGCGTCCATGCCCTGTGTGATGGCCATGTACTACATGGGGATACTTGATGTTCTGTGCATCCCTGTGCAGGCAGTCCAGTCAAAAGTCAATTTGGACACAGCAGCTGCATGGACATAATCGAATGTCAAAACTTGACATGCAGAGCAGTAGGTGTCTACATTCAGATCTGTAGGTGAAGCTCTCTGATAGATGCAGATGCAGCAAAAAGTGGCTCATCATAAAGGACCTGTCTCAGCGCCTGTCTTAATGAGCCCTTAGGGGAATTTACCAGAACTAGAGCAGACAGAATTTGTAACAGCTATGCATGGCAACCAATCAGCTCACAGCTTTCATTTTTAAAGCTGAACAAGCTGAAGACAGAAGCTGATTGGTTGCCATGCACAGCTCTTCCAAATTCTGACTGCATCAGTTTTGATAAATTCCCCTCACTGTGTTTTACATCTCTTACTCCTGACTACTCCATTCTAAGTACAGCAGATTCTTTGTTAAAGTGGTTGTAAAGGCACAAGGTGCATTCTATGCATGAAGGTAAAAAACCTTCTGTGTGCAGCAGCCCCCCCCAGCCCCACCTAATTCTTACCCGAGCCCCCTCTTGATCCAGCGATGTCCATGAGAGCCTTGACTCGCACTCCTCTTGGCTTTTGGCGGCAGCAGGAATCACAGCCAGTGAGCCAATCAGAAGACGGAAGGAGCGGAGAGTCGAGTCATGGCTCTGTGTGTGAATGGACACACAGAGCCGCAGCTCGGGAGCGCATCTGCTTTGGTCCCCCCATAGCAAGCTGCTTGCTGTGGGGGCACCCAGAAAGACGGTAGGGCCAGGGGTGCCGGCGAAGAAGAGGAGGATCCAAGCTGCTCTGTGTAAAATCACTACACAGAGCAGGTAAGTGTAACAAGTTTATTGTTTTGAAAAAACTAACAAAAAACAAGGCTTCAATATCACTTTAAGGTCCTATACACACTATTAGATTTTCTGCAGATTTTTGTCTTCAGATTCAAAACCATGTAGTGCAAGGGCCTGCCTGATTGCATACAAATTGACACTCTTAAGATTAGACCTCATATTATATGGTTTTGGTAAATCTGAAGACAAAAATCTGCAGAAAATCTAATAGTGTGTATGAGGTCTAAAGCCTCGTACACACACTTTGATTTTCGGACGACAGAACGTCCGATTTTTGTGGCATGCTAGTCTCATGTCAAAAGTGAAGAGGTTACTAACAATACGAGAATTTTCGTTTGACAGAATACAATGCCAGAAGTGACGTAACGTGTTGAATAGTGAATTGTATGTTTTCTCTAGTTTCTGAGCATGCATAGTCTTGCCCTTACAATTTTTTTCTTACGAAAACCATACAAATGAAACGAAAATCAGACGTTGAGTTCACACTGACAACATATTTATAGTCTGCACATCCAGCCTACGATCGGTTGTCGTAACACAATTGACGTCCGAAAATCAAAGCGTGTGTACAGGCCTTAAGAGTAGCTGTGTGTAGTAAAGGATATGCAACAGAACAGTTTTATTTTATTAAAATGAGTATACCGAGGTTTGTACTCTCTGTTACATACTCGCTTGTGGCACAGTCATTAAAGCACATGGCCATTTAAGCCCATCCTACTGTTGAGGCAATCTGACCACACCCACAGTTTTGGCGTGGTGCCGCCATGTTGCCACATACCATTTTTCTTGGTGGGGGTGCAAAAAAATGTCCAGCCCCGGGTGCCAGATGTGCTAGCTATGCCACTGGGTGGGATGGCCCATAATGTTTATCCTTGTATTACTGTTGAATGGGTGGGGGGCTCCCTAACTGGTCACCGGTCTCTAGCTAATACGTTGGTGGAGACCCTGAAGTTTGTATGTCATTGCTGAGGCTGTTACTGTATTTTTTTTTTCTTTTTGTTTTTGTTCACCTGCTACTTATTGTAGAATTACACCAAAATTTTACTGCCATTTTGTAGTTGTAAAATATTCAATAAAAATTATTTTGCAAAACAACAAACAAACACACAGATCATGTTTGAATAGCTGCATCCTTGGCTACTCTAGAAACTACCCTGTAAGTGACATAATACAGGTTTCTTCCAGGGTCATTAGTCAATGTGTCCACAGTAATGTCACTAACCTGCTGCTGTCATCACTGTGCGACAATGGCGTTCTTAGCCTCACCTCGCACAGAAGTTTTCCAGCTCATGGAGGCAAGATCTAAAAGCCGGCAGGCTGATTGTCATTGGGGCTTGGGTAACGCAGCATTTAACCCCTTACACACACAAATTGTTGCCACCACATGTTTAGTGGAAACGGAAACTGCCTGTAATACATGCTGTCACACAGACAGGAATATTTCAGAGATATACACTATAGTAACGCTCTTTAATGAGATATGAATTCTTTTAGTTCTTGTGCATTAGAGATAATAGAGAAAATTGGTAGTTGAGCCATGATTTTACCATCTGCTTAATATGTAAAGGCAACCTTATATATGCATCTCTTCCAACACATGAACTGTGCAACATTACGCTAATCGGTTGGGGGAAAAAAATTCAAGATAACGTGGAAGTTTTTTTTTCCCAACAGAGGAATGTAATGTCATACAGCACATGCACAAGATGAGGCATGCAACATCATGTGTTTCATCATTGCATCCATCATTGCTGAGGTGCAAACATGATTGGTGGGCAAGCGCAAAGAGCAAAGAAGAAGACACCAGCCACCGATGACATACATTTTTAAAATGGTGGTGTGGGAGCACAAGTAGGGACTAGGCAGCATGATAGATGCCAACATTATTTAAAAAGCTGAATGGGCTTATGTATTGTAAGTGTGTTTTTAGCTACATACCTTTACCTAGTGTGGGTAGTTTTTTTAAGGGATGGGGAGGGGGCCAAGGTTTGCTTTAACAAAGTCCTGGGTTCTGTCAGAAATCAGTCAATGGAGCATAAAAATAAACTGAGATTTCAGAGTCATTGGTCCTCAAGAAAATTTACTTTTGGCAGATAGATTCTATTTTGCAAAACCTTTTTATGAACCTTCTAGAGAATGTCCCTGAATCCTGCCACCACCCAATCACGTGAGTTAAAGGGTGAAAAGTGAGATTGATGAAATATTATATAATATTCCAGCAGACACTTACACAATTTAAATTCTAGTTATATCCATATTTCCAGATATATTTTATAGTTAAGCAGCCAATATAATAGTACACAGAATTAAAGCTGAACTCTAGGACAACTAAAAGTCCTCCTGCAAAGGTTAAATGCTTGTTTAAGCTAGGGGCTGGTAAAAACACTGTTACTTACCTGATCCTCTGCTTTCCCTGCAGACGGCACTCCCCCTTGATCCTGTGGAGCCCCACTACAAGGGAAGACATTTAGGGAACATTGGAAAAAGCGGCTGAATTCCTGATGTAGCCCGCTGGCTTCCATTGCCCTTCCGTTGTCAGCACTCCCTCCTCTGCAGAAACCACTGCTTCTGGATCATGTGACCATACTGAAGCAAGTTAAATAAAAAGGTATTTACACTGCTGTCTTTTATAAATGGTATGCGGTATAGGAAGGAGGAGGAGGGAGGCAACAGTTTAACATGACTTATTTTTAGCCTATGCTTCCACTTTAAGTCTCAAGTTGATAGAGACTAATCGTAAGTTCTCTCATATGTCAGGATCACTCAGAAAAATAAATGTTGCCCCTTTAGCTAGTTGCACCATAGTGGTGTAGACATGTTTTATAACGATATCCCAATTATAATAAGAATTATGAAAATTGTGTATATTATGGGTTGTTTTCAAAGGGCAATCTGGGGTCAAAGAAAGCCAGACTTAACTTTGAATTGGTCTAAATGGTTTATGACGGTCAATTAGGACCAGCATTGAGGTCTACTAAGCTTGCTAGAGGTTTTATGGCGTAGCTTATTTGCAACCCTCTGGTAAATGCTGTTTATGATGCCATTAGAGCTCTGATTGCCAGATTTCTGCCAAGAGGCTTCTCCTACAGGTCCCAGGCCTGTTTAGAAAAATCCTTTGAGCTTAAATGAAAGGCCTTTGTATATTTTGCTTTAATGGTGTTCTTCTTTGGAGGTGGGGTCCCTGCTGGCTGGTTGTGATAGGACAAACAAACTTTAGATGGCATACAGTGTTGCATAGCTGTCAACAATCAATCTACGAATTTGATGACAATATATTTTTTTTACAAAAGGCTTTATTGTCTTTAAAACATACACAACAGAGCCAATGGGATGACAATTGCATAAGATACAGTCTGTACACATGTATTGCAAACATAACATTAACGTGGATTCGTACATCAAAGAAAGTAAGTAAATTAGAATGTCACAATGTCATAATAAGCAAAGGTACACTCCATCTGGATGGAGTGATGATTTTAAGGTTAGTTGAAACATCAAGCCAAAGAAATTGCAAATCCACAATGAGAGCGTAGAATAAAAAAAAAAACAGAGAAGAGTTGCAAGCTCAATTATGTCATAACCAGGCCACAATCTAAAGGCCTAATAGATTTACATGCACAGTAAAGAAATACAGACTTAAAGAAAGAGAAAAGCTGGTGAGCCAGAAACAAGGGGAAGATTCCAGAAAGAAAAGAAAGCAGAGACAAAGATAAAGAGGTCTCAGGGAACTGTGGACTAAAGTCCTCAGATTGACATAAGAAGGTTATCAAAGCTTGATGGCTGAACATGGGATATCCAGGGCTGCCAGACTTTGAGGGATTTTTCATGGGAGTCGAGTAAAATGGCTGTCAATTTTTCGTTGACCATGATGTCAGTCTGACTGCTTCGAAACTGAGAATCGGGGTTTTCCAGGCTCTCGCTTTGGTAAGTCTGGTTGCTGCAAAAAGATACGACACTAGTTGCCTCTCCGGTCGGAATAATTCCTCAATGTGTGTAGAAGCGCATAAACCCAAACCCATAGTCTGCACACCTTTGAACATGACCACCATATGTGTGCCATTGTACCCAGTTGGGAGCAACCATGGAAGTAGGTCGATGGATAAGATGGACAAGCCAGCGTATAATACCATTTGTACAGAATTTTATTTGCGTTTCATTAAATGAGTAGATTCTTGGAGCTCTTGGATATCGCCAAGGTCATAATATGCCAATCTGCTGGATCCAACTCCATCCCCAACTCGCTCTCCCATTGATGACAAAAAGACCACACTGGAGGTTTTTTATATATATCAGGGAGATAAGGCCTGTGGAATGTGGCCGTGCTCTGACAGAATATAAATCTTAATTATGACACCACCTTTCCCCAGACATTATTACCATCTCAGCTTAGACACAAGTTTTTTGAGTGTTTTTATTTTAGCTAATGATGAAAAGCTAGTTACTGGGAGGAGGAGGAGATTCAAGAAAACATGCATTTTTTAGGCGCTCCTATTAAAGTCTTTAGGGTCCAGAAACTCATGACTCTGCCCCAAAGAAGTTCCAGTACTTTATCCAGCTTCAAGTGACATGATGCTTAGATGTACTGTAAGTGGGCATCACTGAATATTATGGGAATCCTGATGAAGATCATTGAAGCGCTTCAGGAAACAATCTTCAAATAGCTTGGGAGTGAATGGGGTCTTAGTTCCCTTTGGACCATCAGGTCCACCACTTTAGTTAGGATGTTCATAGTTTCAAGGATTTTAAAATCTAGCATCAGAAGCACATTTTTTATAAGCCATAAGAAGAAATATGCAAAAATAAGATTTTACTACATAAAGATAAAAATATTCTCAGAATTCATATAATTAGTATAAGTTCAACACTACACACTAATAACTTGTGTGAGACTGACCATGCTATAGCAAACTTCCTTGTTGGAACTTAAATGTACAATGCATGACAACACGCATAGCTACGCGTTTTATGGCTCTGAACCACTTTCTCAGCACTAACAGGGTGTTGCTTAACACACAGGTTTTTGTTCCTCAGTGATTAAAGCAGAACTTCACCTAAAAGGGGAAGTTTCGCTTGTCTGCATTCTTCCCCCTCCATTGCCACATTTGGCACTTTTTTGAGGGGGAGTGGGTACCTGGTTTTGATAGGTATCCGCTCCCACTTCCCGTCAGATCGCCACAGCAATCTGTGCAGGAGTTCACCCCCTCCTTTCCCCTGCAGCCTTGTGGGACACATCACAGGTCCCAGAAGACTGTGGGACCATTCACAAAGTGCAGTGCGGCTTGCGCATGCTCAGTAGGGAACTGGCTGTGAAGCTGTAACGCTTCACAGCTGGTTTCCCTTACCTAAGTTGCTGGCATCTGGACCTGAAGCTGATTGAAGAATCAGCTCGGATGACGACATCGCTGGATCCCTGGATAGGTAAGTGTCCTTATAGTAAAGTCAGCAGCTACAGTATTTGGTAGAGTTTTTAAGTCAGCATGTCTCACAATAAATTCATATGTACAAGTATATCTGTAAGAAATAATTACAGCAATATTTATAAAATTAACATTTCATGAAGATCAGCTACTAAGCACATTTGTCTCCGATTACACAAGCAAGGAGCTGAAGCTTAACTGCTGACACCACTCCAGGATTGGAACTTTCAAACATAGAGCCCTGCTGATGTGACCCCACCTTGGTGTCACAGCAGTTTCTTGGGAATTATACTTTTTTGGATTGCTGAGGACCAGAAGGTATAGAGATTAGTAAATAATGGACAATCCATTTAATTCAGTGCTTCTCAACTCCTGTCCTCAAGACCCACTAAGGCCAGGTTTGCAAGATAACTGAAATACATCACAGGTGATATAATTTGTTGATTAGTGATTGCAGTATTCTAGTCTGCATCTCCCCAAGGTAATACTTAAAATCTGGCCTGTTAGTGGGTCCTGAGGACAGGAGCTGAGAACCACTGACTTAATTGAATCATCGGTGGACCATTTTTTGCTCAGGTGTGGGCCCACTCTGCCTGGCGTAACAGTGACCTGGTAAAAAATGGTCTAAAGACCTCTTATTAGTTCACTCTAGAGCTTAATTAACACCGCCCCCCTCCCCCAATAAGAGGCAACCGCGCCAAGGCACACATCCCCACTCCCAGTCCCAGAGTGAAGGCTCTAATGGACCACATCTTTTAGACCTCCTGTGAGATACATTATGTGCCATCCTAATAAGGAAGCACAATACTTCCTTATTAGGAGGGACCAGAAATAAACTGGTTGATTGTGCCTTGGAACACTTTACCACTTCACTTTGGCAAATTGGTTTTGCTAATGTGATTTCCAGCAAATCACCTCTATACCAAACCAAACAGATTTTCTGTCATTTCTCTTATGCTTTAATGTTTCCTCGCCTCAGTGAGGGCTTTATAAAATTATATAAAAATGGTTTTAGGTTTTATTATAATTAAGACTTGTATGATTAAGGCATGGTTCTGCATGTGCAGGGCAGCCTCTTAATTTCAACAGGCTGCCCTACTCTCAGAAACTCAGGCAAAGAAGTCCCCGGCCCTCTTTTTAAATTTTTGTTGCATAAATTGCGTGCATTTTGTTGATGCATGGGGGTGCCTTTAGAAATTCCCAAGTGTCTGCTAAATAGCAGCGTGTTTCTCTCGTATGTCAGGAACACGCACGATTTTGTGCGCATTCCCGACATGCAATAATGTGAACCTAACTTGAATGTAGTGTATTTAAGGCATATATTATAGTAAGGCCCGGTTCACACTGATGCGTTGTGATTTTGTTCCGTTTTTTGTCCTTTTTTGAGATTCGAATTTACCGCGATTTTACAGCGAATTTACCGCGATTTTACCGCAAATTTCAGGAGTTGGATATAGCTGCGATCAGGCCCGGATTTACTCCCTTTGCCGCCCCAAGGCCGAGTCCTTCAATGCCACCCCCCCACACACACACACACACACACGCACACACGCACACACACCACCATTCTCGTCCTTTATCAATGACTGCTACAATAGAGCAATTAAAAACATATCTCCACACACGAAAACACTGAAAATAACTGGCTTTAATTGTACAGACTGAAAATACTCTGTAATGCAGAAAATGCCTTTTAAAGATTATAGCAGTAAGAAACTCCCTAATATTTTTTAGTTCTAACTTTTTTTTTGGCAAACTCATCGATAATATCTTTGTAGGACAAAGTATTTAAAAGTTCTGACTCAATAGGAAGTAAAGCTAAACTGTTAGGTCTTTCTTGACCCAAAGATGATCGTAAATAGTTCTTTATGCAAATACATTTCATTCATTTTTATGCACCACAGCTCAGTTGCAGTGCATAGAAACAGTATGCATTTTGCACCACACTGCTCAGCCCTTTTACATCAGTGTCCTCAGTCCCCCCTTTACATCACGACCCCCTTTTACATCAGTGTCCTTAGCCCCCCCTTATGTCACATCCCCCTGCCTCATTACAAACCCCCCATTACAGACTGACCCATCACAGACTGCCCCCCCCCATCACAGACCCTCCCATCACAGATTGACCCCCCCCAAATCACAGACTCCTCATTACAGACTGACCCCCCATCACAGACCCCCCCATTACAGACTGACCCATCACAGACCCTCCCATCACAGACCCTCCCATCAAAGACCCTCCCATCAAAGACCCTCCCATCAAAGACTGACCCCCCAAATCACAGACCCATCATTACAGACTGACCCCCCATTACAGACTGACCTGACCCATAGCAGACCCCCCATCATAGACTGACCCAAACCCATCACAGACCCCCATCACAGACTGACCCCCCATCACAGACTGACCCCCCCAATCACAGACTGACCCCCCCAATCACAGACTGACCCCCCCAATCACAGACTAAGCCCCCATCACAGTCCTCTCTCAATATATAACTCCTTTACAGCACAGCATTCCCCCCTCCCCAAAGAACCCTACCTTATTCACATAAGACATGGAGGCTGGCCGCTCTGTACAACGGGCGGGACTTTTTACGTTAAAAGTGAGTGATTTATTGCTGTTACCGCCCCGCTGCCTAGCAACCAATCACCCACTTCTTAACTTAAAAAGTCCCGCCCTTTGTCTAGAGCGGCCGCGCTTCATGTTTTGTGTGAATAAGACAGGCAGCGTGGGGAGGGGGCAGTGCAGTGATATTAGAGAAGGCACGGACCTGCCTCACCTGCCATGCTGCCAGGGCCAATCCTAGGGTCACAGACGCCTGGGTGCAGAAATATTTTTGGCGCCCCCACATGGGCGTGGTCATCTAACTCCTCCGCTTTACAAATGTTTCTATGGCAACGACTCAAACACAGAGATGCTCCCCTTAGAAGTCTTCGTTACCCTGGGATCCTCCCATGATCTCTTAACAATAAATAAAATACAGGAAGAGCGTACACTGAGACCTGAGATGGTCAGAGACTGCAATCATGGTACAGAAGATGGTCAGAGACTGCAAACATGATACAAGAGATGGTCAGAGACTGCAGACGTGATACAGGAGATGGTCAGAGACTGCAGACATAGTACAGGAGATGGTCAGAGACTGCAGACATAGTACAGGAGATGGTCAGAGGCTGCAGACATGATACAGGAGATGGTCAGAGACTGCAATCATAGTACAGGAGATGGTCAGAGACTGCAATCATAGTACAGGAGATGGTCAGAGACTGCAGACATAGTACAGGAGATGGTCAGAGACTGCAAACATAATACAAGAGATGGTCAGAGACTGCAGACATAGTACAGGAGATGGTAAGAGACTGCAGACATAGTACAGGAGATGGTCAGAGACTGCAGACATAGTACAGGAGATGGTCAGAGACTGCAGACATAGTACAGGAGATGGTCAGAGACTGCAAACATGATACAAGAGCTGGTCAGAGACTGCAAACATGATACAGGAGATGGTCAGAGACTGCAGACATAGTACAGGAGATGGTAAGAGACTGCAGACATGATACAAGAGATGGTCAGAGACTGCAGACATGATACAAGAGATGGTCAGAGACTGCAGACATGATACAAGAGATGGTCAGAGACTGCAGTTCTTATGGACGTTAGTAGATAATGGCCGATCGGCCCTCTCACCTGACCCAGCGATACAGCAACGGTTCCTCTGATCAGGAGGCAGCTCACTCTGAATTGCCCGTGGTGACTCCGCTGGGTAGTACCCAGATCTGTATTCCTGCAATGACTCCATTCCTTTCTCCGCCAGGCATGGCGCCAGGCTGTGTGGCTTTCCCTCTGGGGGCGCAGGGAAGCGGGGTTCTCTCTCTAATGGTTTTCCCTCAGCACTGCCCTCTCCCTCTGGAGCCCTGGGTGTACTTTCCTGGGTGTAGACCCCCCCAGGACAAACCACCCCTCCCTTCATTAGTACAGACCCCCCCAGGACAAACCCCCCCCTCCATTAGTACAAACCCCCCCAGGACAAACGCCCCTCCATTAGTACAAATCCCCCCAGGATAACCCCCCCTCCATTAGTACAAATCCCCCCAGGATAACCCCCCCTCCATTAGTACAGACCCCCCAGGACAAACCCCCCTTCATTAGTACAGACCCCCGGGACAACCCCCCCTTCATTAGAACAGACCCCCAGGACAACCCCCCCTCTATTAGTAGAGACCCCCAGGACAACCCCCCCCTCTATTAGTAGAGACCCCCAGGACAACCCCCCCTTCATTAGTACAGACCCCCAGGACAACCCCCCTCTATTAGTAGAGAACCCCCAGGACAACCCCCCCCATCATTAGTACAGACCCCCGGGACAACCCCCCCTCTATTAGTAGAGACCCCCAGGACAACCCCCCTCTATTAGTAGAGACCCCCAGGACAACCCCCCCTCTATTAGTAGAGACCCCCAGGACAACCCCCCCATCATTAGTACAGACCCCCGGGACAACCCCCCCTCTATTAGTAGAGACCCCCAGGACAACCCCCCCTTCATTAGTACAGACCCCCAGGACAACCCCCCCTCTATTAGTAGAGAACCCCCAGGACAACCCCCCCAACATTAGTACAGACCCCCGGGACAACCCCCCCTCTATTAGTAGAGAACCCCCAGGACAACCCCCCCTTCATTAGTACAGACCCCCGGGACAACCCCCCCTCTATTAGTACAGACCCCCAGGACAACCCCCCCTTCATTAGTACAGACCCCCAGGACAACCCCCCCTCTATTAGTAGAGAACCCCCAGGCCAGGACAACCCCCCCATCATTAGTACAGACCCCCGGGACAACCCCCCCTCTATTAGTAGAGACCCCCCACTCCATTAGTGTACATAAAAACAGATGGAGACAGGAGAAAACGTCAGGCATGGACGGACCGCCCCACCGCACCGCACAGCACAGAGACCAGCTGCTCCGATCTCCGGCGGCTGCTCTCCTTCTCTGACAGGAGGAGGGAGGGGGGACGGGCTTGAGCCTTGAAAAAACAGCAGCGGTGGCGGTGACCTGCGCCTCAGTTTGGACACAGAGAGGAGGAGGAGGCAGAGGAGCACTCTGGCGCTTCAGCGCCCCCACCTCTCTGGCGCCTGGGTGCACTGCATGCTACTATGTTAGTGTGAGGGGCGGCTGAGAAGTCGCCGCAGGAGCGGCGCCGCCCCTGCACCACTGCCGCCCCGAGGCCTGGCCTCGGTGGCCTTGTGAGAAATCCGTCCCTGGCTGCGATTGATAGTCTAGCCAATGGAATGATAATGTAAAAAAAAAAAAAAAAGGTCTTAACTTCCTGTGTACTTCCTGGTTTTTGTGGAGAGTAGTGTGGTGGAATTCGCACATATGTGAACCATCAATGCGATTCAAGAACGATTTACATTGATGTCTATGGAGACTAAATTCGCAACGCAGTAAACTCGCACAAGACCCTTTTTTTAATCGCATCGCATTCGTAGAGGAATTGCAACGCATGTATGTGAACGACCGTCATTGAAAACAATGACTTTAGGGATGATATGCGAATTTAAAGTGTTTTTGACGCATCGCATTCGTCATGAACTCGCAGCAGTGTGAACTGGCCTTCGTGTATCTATGGGATAAAACTTTCTTAACCTCATTGTTATTATATTCCAACAATATGAATCCATCATGTGACTGAAGTTGACTTTGCACTGAATGCATTGCAGCAGGGCACTGTCTGTCAGTATTACAGAGCAAAAACAGGTAAAGATGTGCAGTATACTTTCCTAATCTGATTGTAAGTTGATCTGATATTTTTTTTTTATTTGGCAAAACTAGTGTCATTTAATGGATGGTAACAACTAGATCTAACCTACAGACAAATGGGAACCCTATTATGCAATTGACTATTGCAGAAGATGGGCACATTTGCAAAACCATTACAGTAATAACTGTTCAAAGCATTAAACTGTCCACCGAAATTATGAACACTATGCATTTCAGCCATTATGAAATAATTGTAAGGAGTGTGTGACAATAATGATTTCAGGCACTAGATGGTGTTGAGCTCACTTTTTTGTACATGATTTTGTCGACTCAGCATGTATCACTTGTTGATGATCCATAGATATCAAGAATATATTTTACACTAGTTTATCTCTGTATCCATAGATTGTTAAACCTATATAAAGCAGAAACTGCTTTCAGCTGGGTATTTTTTACTTTTAAAGAATAAATCCCCTTTTGTTGAGAAAAAAACAATCTGGGTGATCTATGTCAATTGCAGGAACTGGCTTTATAGCAGACTTCTGGCTTTTGTTACTCTGAGCTTTGCTCTGTTCTTGTTTCACCATGTCCTTAGGCTAGGTTCACACTGCTGCGAATTCTATTGCGAATTTGAGCCGTTGCGATCGCTCAAATTCGCAAGTCATTTAAATTACATAGATTAACATTAGTGCCGTTCACATCGACGCGTTGCGAATATAACCTGCGTGAAAAAAAGGTCCTGTGCGAGTTTACTGCGTTGCGTTGCGTTGCGTTGCGAATTTAGTTTCCATAGACATCAATGTAAATCGTTCTTGAATCGCATTGATTGGTTCACATATGTGCGAATTCCACCACACTACTCTCCACAAAAACCAGGAAGTACACAGGAAGTTAAGACCCTTTTTTTTTTTACATTATGATTCCATTGGCTAGACTATCAATCGCAGCTATATCCAACTCCTGAAATTCGCGGTAAAATCGCGGTAAAATCGCGGTAAAATCGCGGTAAATTCGCACTGCAGCAGTGTGAACCCAGCCTAAGGCTAGGTTCACACTGCTGCGAATTCTATTGCGAATTTGAGCCGTTGCGATCGCTCAAATTCGCAAGTCATTTAAATTACATAGATTAACATTAGTGCCGTTCACATCGACGCGTTGCGAATATAACCTGCGTGAAAAAAAGGTCCTGTGCGAGTTTACTGCGTTGCGTTGCGAATTTAGTCTCCATAGACATCAATGTAAATCGTTCTTGAATCGCATTGATGGTTCACATATGTGCGAATTCCACCACACTACTCTCCACAAAAACCAGGAAGTACACAGGAAGTTAAGACCCTTTTTTTTTTTACATTATGATTCCATTGGCTAGACTATCAATTGCAGCTATATCCAACTCCTGAAATTCGCGGTAAAATCGCGGTAAATTCGCTGTAAAATCGCGGTAAATTCGCAGTAAAATCGCGGTGAATTCGCACTGCAGCAGTGTGAACCTAGCCTTAGATACAGATTTTTGATGGGAGGGTCTGGTTCGCTAAAATCACCTGGCGGTGTTCTAATGAGAAAAGCTGCAGTGTCTGAATCCCTTTAGAAAATATTTAACCCTTGGAGATGATCTCACCAAAACTGAAATTACTATTGCCTAGAATAGGACTTGTATCTTAGTGCAGACTTTTGGGAAAATCAGGTAGGAAATTACATTTCTGGGGACATTCTGTACACTACTAGGTTGCCATATTGTATTGAATTTTAAAGAAAATTACAGCCCTGCTGACTGAAAAGAAAAAGTCATTTTTTAATAATATGAAATTCTCACATGCCTTGTGTAGCGGTGCCCCCGTGGGGTCGCTGGGTGTTTCAACATTCACACATTTCACCCTGCTGGTCAGACATCCATTTTGGCACACTTTCCAGACAATGAACAGTCTCTTGCTTGTTTTTGTTGTTTTTATTAGGGGATTAAACTTGGATGGGGAAAGGGACATGGGATGCCCAAATGATGAATACTTCTCAATGAAATAAATGTTGGTTAAGTTTTAATTTGACGGTCTCTTCCTCTGTACATCTCCTCCAGCACACTACTTGAGATCACTTGCTTCATTTCACTGTCCAAATCTAGGTTCCTGTCACCGTTAGCACATGGCTGGGCCTCACTCTGAATAAGTCCTAACATTTTCCTAATAGCCCATTACAGGCAGGGGTCTGCAGTCCTCTTTGTGGTAGCAACCGTTTTAGTTGAGAAGAATAAATGTGCTAACTGACACTTGGTGAACTACTGATTCCAGCACGTCCAATGCAAATCCTGCCAGCCCTCGTGGCTGCAACGACTTGACTCCAAAACAACACCACAGTTTCTCCCTCTGGCTCCACATCCAAATCCTGGCATGTTTCTCCCAGAGCTTCACACTGTGCTTCTCATTCACTGACTCCGGCATGGATCCCTCCTGAATGACTTTCCTGGCAGTGCTCCCAACTGTCCTTTTCCTGCTCCTGTTCCAGAACACCTCTCAATGTAGAGAAAGGCTCCCTCCCAGCTCCCGAGCTCCAGGCCTGAGTTTACACACCCCCCCCCCCCGAAAGGGGGTTCCCTCAGACCACAACACTCTAACACTCCATCTTTCAGTTGTTCTACCCGACAACTCCTCCCACAATAGGCTGACCATGAGTATATATAGGAGGCCTCCCCTCTGCCAATCCTAGTTGGGGATTGGTCAGGGTCCCACATACACCCCATGTCACTCCAGCTCTCTGCCCTGCCTCTTTTCCAGAACCTTCTGAAAACCAGAGGAGGCACCCAAAAGCTGAAGCACATGTCAGTCACCTGCTGCTACACTCCCCTGCCCCCAGATCAAAACAAACAGGCCTAACTCACAGCATAGGCCTGCCTAAATTTACCTGCGCTAACAGTACAAAACAAGCCAGTCCCTCCCTCCCCCTGCAGCGTCTTCTCACCCATGCTCCAGTTGTCTAAGGTCATGACATTATCAAGACCAATATACAGTATGGTTGATAGCCCTGCACTGGATGTGATTATGCCAAGGGGCAGTCAACCACTATAGCATGGGAGGAGCACTGCCTGCGGGGGGAGCAGAGAATCAGCTTAGTGCTTCTTTTCTCCCCTCGACAAAACAAGCAGTTAACCTGTGCAGTGCAGGCACAGCTCCACTATGAGGGATCATTTTAACCACTTACGGACCACCCGCCATCGCTATACATCGGCTGTTTGAAGAGGGATATCATTGTTATAGCAGCAGATAGCTACCATAACCCCGGTATCCTCTTCTTCAGCGGGCGGTCCGTTTTCAGATAAAAGTGGTCTCTGCGGCGGATTCGCCGCAAGATCACTTTTATCGGCGGCGGGAAAGGGGCACCCCCCTCCCGTCGCTCTCCATTGCCCTCTGCTGCTTACCGGAGCCGCCGGCGGAGGCGATCGTGTCCTGTCTCCTGTTAGGTATCGAGATGAGTGAGGGGAAGATGGCGCCCATCCATCTCCATACCATTGCAGGGCGGAAGCGACTTCAAAACGTCACTTCCACCCATAGCTCTTAAAGCAACATTTTATTTATTTTTTTTTTTTCAAATGACATTTAATTATTTTATTTTTTTATTGCATTTTAGTGTAAATATGAGATCTGAGGTCTTTTTGACCCCAGATCTCATATTTAAGAGGTCCTGTCATGCTTTTTTTATATTACACAATTTTTTTTTTTATTAAAGAACAGTGTAAAATTTAAAAATAATAGGTAAAATAAATAAGAAAATTTAAAAAAATGTTTTAAAGGCGTCCCGTCCCGCCGAGCTCGCGCGCAGAAACAAACGCATACGTGAGTAGCGCCCGCATATGAAAACGGCGTTCAAACCACACATGTGAGGTATCGCCGCAATTGTTTGAGTGAGAGCAATAATTCTAGCCCTAGACCTCCTCTGTAACTCAAAACATGCAACCTGTAGAATTTTTTAAACGTTGCATATGGAGATTTTTAAGGGTAAAAGTTTGTCGCCATTCCATGAGCAGGCTCAACTTTGAAGCGTGACATGTTGGGTATCAATTTACTCGGCATAACATCATCTTTCACAATATAAAAAAAATTGGGCTAACTTTACTGTTGTCTTATTTTTTAATTCAAAAAAGTTATTTTTTTTTTTAAAAAGTGCGCTTGTAAGACCGCTGAGCAAAAACGGTGACAAAAAGTGACAAAAAGTGACAAAAAGTATTTCAACTAATTTATTCTCTAGGGTGTTAGAAAAAATATATATAATGTTTGGGGGTTCTAAGTAATTTCTAGCAACAAAAATTTTAACTTGTAAACAACAAGTTTGAAAAATAGGCCTGGTCTTAAAGTGGTTAAAGTGTACCAGAATTGGGCTTTCAATTTTTTGGATGGGTTCACGGAATACAAAGCGTTCTGTGAATGTACAGGAGAGGAGGTTCGCACAGACTTCCTGGTGGTGTACTGGAAGTATAGCTGCTGGGTGAAGCTGCTACTGGGGTCATAAGGCCTGAGGAAGGTATGGAACGGGCTATGCAAGATAGTTCATTCATCTCTACTCCCGATGACACGGATGCCTTTAGGCCCCTTTCACACTGAGGCGGTTTGCAGGCGCTATTGCGCTAACAATAGCGCCTGCAAACCGACCCGAAAGTGCCGCTGCTTTGTCTCCCCTGTGAAAGCCCTGAGGGCTTTCACACTGGAGCGGTGCGCTAGTAGGACGGGAAAACAAGTCCTGCTAGCAGCATCTTCGGAGCGGTGAAGGAGCGGAGTGTATACCGCTCCTTCACCGCTCCTGCCCATTGAAATCAATGGGACAGCGCGGCTATACCACCGGCAAAGCGCCTCTGCAGAGGCGCTTTGCGGTGGTATTTAACCCTTTCTCGGCCGCTAGCGGGGAGTAAAACCGCCCCACTAGCGACCGAATACGGACGGTAAAGCACTGCTTATAATAGCGGCGCTTTACCGCCGACGCCGCCCCCGCCCCAGTGTTAAAGGACCCTTACTGTGTGCGCAAAACTAGAATGATTGTCTAGTGCTGCATTCAAGTTGTGTGATGTATTTCTGCTTAAATACCCATTCTTATTACATGATTTTGTGTATAGTGTTTCTGATATAAATTACCGAGCCGATTATCCAGAAGAGATTTGTTGGGCGTTTAGTGAGTGCAAGTTTTCACGTAGCAGTACTAAACCTGTGACCTTTGGTACTGCTTAAGGTGAGTAAATTAACATTAGTGATTGTTACTAAGACAACAACAGGTGGAGTTACATTTCCTTTGTGCTTTTAAGAAAAAATATGACATGCATTTAACTCTTACTAACCTACCTACTGGTGATTAAACGTGCTCATATAAATAAAGCATGGTATTTATACGTACTTATGTATAGGAACTATACATACATGTGTGACACACAGCCATGTCACATTTAAATGTCTATTTTGCATTAGTTAAATTCATAAGTTTTGGAATGTTTAAGATCCTCACAGACCTTAGAATCCATTGCATTTAGGTCAAACAGCATAAATCTTGATTTTTCACCTCTTCGTGGCTTATTTTAACCTTTGAAAGGCGGCGGCACTGCGTGCACAAACATGTGCATTACACATGGTTGCAGGACAGTTGTGCATACTTTGGAGAGACTGTCCCCCTTTTAGAACCAAATCCCTACCATGTCTCTCTTGACTTCTCAGTTGGCCCTCATTTTGGACAAATTTGTAGAACTCTATAATAAATGCAATACTTAAAGAAGAAGTATGGCCAAAGCTTTTTTAGCTGTACTTCTACGGATCACAGGAGTGCAGATAGTTCTGCACTCCTGTGACCCATTTTCAGTCGACAGCAGGCTAAAGCCCACTGTCAGCTAATGGCACAGAGCCGGTCCAGGCTGTGAAAAGATCCCAACGTTATGGTTGGGTTCCACCCAGATGCCTGGACCGGCAGCTGGCAGAGCATTTCAGTGGTCATTGAGAGCCTGAGACAACCCTTCCCATCCTCTCCACAGCCTGGCGCACCAGTAAGTGCTGAAGGGGCAGATCAGAGAGCCGCTGAATGACAGTCCCCAGTTTTCTGCAGTCTGAATGCCAAGAACTGAGCGATTAGTGATCTTGATCACTCAGTTCTTGGTCTTAGCCCCAGCGGGGGACAGATGCAGCATCAGATCAATGCTGCATCCAGCTAGCTGAGTATAATTTTTTTATTACTTAAACCTATTCTTCTCTTTTAACTACTAAAAGTGTTACATTACACTAAACCATTCACACAAATCTTTTTATTATTACATTATTGTTTTAAAAAGCCAGTATAAAAAGAAAACATAACAATGAAAAAAAAAAACACCTGTGAATTTAGCCAATTCATTTTTGCTTATTAAAGTGCAATTAAAGGCAACATTAAAAATCTTACGAGCAGGAGTGTTATTTATTAGAGAAGAGACATGCGATAAACCTACCTGCCTGTTCACTGGCATGGTTCCTGTGTGCGAGGATGACTGACTCCTGCGCATGCACAGGAGTACAGCATCCTGCACCAACCAATCAAGACGACCAGAGACTGGCACCTGAAGGAACTAGGGAGAAGATGCTGGTGTGGGACCCCTCATGTACATAATACCGTTGGAAAAGAGGTGATTATAGATTGTTTGTTTATTTCCACTTTAAATCTTCATGGGCCACTTAACTGGGGGTGTGGCAGGGTGTATGTCCTTGGTTTCCTTTGTCTGTGTCACCTTGCCTGTGTCACTTTATACTAAAGGGTGTCCTTCTTTACTATTTCATAAATTTCAGAGGTATGGTTGTGGAATAGCCCCATTCTCTTGAATGGGTTGCGTTTGGCAGTGGCGGTACTGCCCACAGAACAGCCGCTGCCAAACGCAACCAGGTCCGCGGCAGTGTGTACTAACATGGCCTGTGCCTATCTTAAATTGCAGCTGGGTGGTAAAACCACAGCTCAAGTACCTATTTTTGGCTTTTCAAAGCAACAAATATAATAATTAAAAGGTTATATAAAAATGTTGAGCACAGTAAAACACTTTTGAAAGTCACATAATACATTTTTATAGGGATCTGTGCATCTGGCCAAAGAGAGGGTCAACTGAGGAGGAAAGAGGGACAGAGGGATTCGGTTACAAAACAGAGACAATTCCTCCAAATATGAAACAGTTGGAAGGTATCCCTTCAGTGTAAATCAAGACAAGGCAGAGATAAGCCAGCTGAAATTATATGTATATCTCTACTTTTTCGGTAAAAGATAAGGTTGAAACTCTGTCCAACAAGAAGGTGCAGAAGGTAGAGCCAAGCTCGACTTTTATAGGAATCATGACTTATACAGTATATCTCTGAGTTTACTTATTGTTTTGACATATGGATTTTACTGGAGAGAACTTCACTTTTCCTCATATTTTCATAATAGGATTAGTTTGTACTGCCAAGATTTATCCTAAAGTGGACATTGCAGATATAAAAATATATCTTAAACCTCTGTGGTGCCCAGGGTGAAGATTCTCCAGCACAGTGTCAATGCCTGTACAGACTTGTATGTGTAAAAATGTTGGCTTGAAGCATTCTTCTGTCTGCAGAATGTAGATACAATAATTGCAGTGAAAGGTGTAGAACAGCCTTTCCCAACCTTTTTAACCCAGAGGAACCCTTGAACTAATTTTTAGGTCTTGCGGAACCCCTACTAAGATTAGTCCATCATGACGGCCATTGGGAAAAAATTCCACTAATAAAGTGACGTTTCCATTATCTGATCAGATTATGTCAGCATGCTGGGCCTGGAACTATGCAGGCACCAAAAGATGGGAGGTCCGTTAACCACAGCTCAATCAAGCCCTAGGGACATGCTGATTCTGCCAGGTGGCATTGGGCCTGGAGCTATGCTGGCACCATAAGATGGGAGGTCAGTTAACCACAGCTCAAGGAAACCCTAGCCACACCTGGAGGAATCCTGGTTAAGAATGGCTGGTGTAGACCATACACATGTAAAACTGAAAGATACACTTGAGACCTGGAATGAAACTCAGCATCAGCTCACTGTAACCTTGTGTTCTGACCCCAACTATGACAAAAACTCTGTTGCAGTATCAGATTTAAGGACACCAGGCTTAAGCAAGTCAATCTATATTCTTGAAAAAAATTGAAATTTGTTGTTGCACTGGGTTTTTAAATCTGATCGGATTATGGAAGCATCACTTGATTAATGATTATAAAGCAGCAATGTGACTTTTAAAAAAGTGTACAGTTGTTAAGAACATCTGTGTTCTTCACAAATGTGTTTAGCACTTCAATTGCTGTGGGACTTTGAAACAAGCAATGGTTCTGTTAAGTTAAACAATGTGAAAAAAAGTCAGATTTGGCAAGCCCAGTCCTGGTACTGGTCAAGGTCATGTGACTGGCCTCTCCTCCAATCATGGAGTGCTCTCTGCAATGTTATGCAGAAAGCATTTCATGAGACACTGCAGGCTCCACACTGTGGCCTACTTTTATGAATATCAGTTGTGGCGTTCATACCTCTGGCCTGAAGATGTCACTAATTACATCTATAATACTTTCTACACTCTGTACAAGTTTCATATAGTTCCTGTTCGTGTTATAATATACCTCAGAAGACTGAATGTGTTTTAAAGATGCCTGAGCTTTTAAATAAAGCATTTTATATCTGCTCTGCCTGCCAGACTACAAGAACCAACAGAATTGGTGACAAGGATGTCTTTGTCAGAAACCATGAACCAGACAGAGACAGAAGTAAAGTAAAATCACATTTGTTTATTAATAAAAATAAAAAGGTAAATAGAGTAAGCGTAGTCAAAGCATAGCCAGAGTCCAGTAACGGGATCGGGTAGTCAGCCAAGCCAGAGTTCAGTAACGGGATCGGGTAATCAGCAAAGCCAGAGTTCAGTAACCAGATCGGGTAATCAGCCAGACCAGAAGTCAGGGATCCAAGTAGAGGAACAGCAAGCAGGATAAGGAGCCAGAAAGGATGTCAGCAAAGCCAGTCTTTAAACAGGAACACAGGAGGTGGTTTCTTGTGATGTGACCAAGGCGAAGGCAGGAATGAAGTGAGCTGGAGATCTTTAGGTAGGCGGGACTGACGAGCAGATCCACAACAGCTGGTTAACTGTGGAGAGAGCTGGCAATTAGCCAACGGCTGAGCGGCCAGCTCAGGGATGGAAGGGCTGAGCCAGCCCTGACACTCTTCTACCTCTAGATAAGGGGTCTCCAAACTTTTCAAGCAAAGGACCAGTTTACTGTCCTTCAGACTTTAGGGGGCCAGTGGGGGGAAGAAAATGTCCTGGGCCCAGCATTAGTGAGAATAAACATTGCCTCAGGGTTGGTAGTCAGTTACATAGCGCATGTGGTCAGTAGGAGGAGGAACATGGCCCGTCATTAGTATTACGGGGAGGAATATTACCTCATCATTGGTGTCAGTGGGACAAAATAGTGACCCGTCATTAGTGTCAGTGGCAGGAGTTATGCCCAACTGTTGGTGTCAGGGGAAGGAATAGTGCCTCATATCAGTGGGAAATAGTACCCCAAGGGCCAGATAAAGGCAAGCAACAGCTGCATCCATCCCACAGTCCGCAGTTTGGAGACCACTGCTCTAGAGTAACCTGCAGATTTTAATCCATATTCTGGTGATTTCAGAATTAGATACTTGTTGCTAATCAGGTGAACTTACCTACTGCTAGAAAACATGCTCTACTTATTCACTGTTGGGACAATATATTTACTGTACTTTACCAGTAGCAAACCACATGCATGATACAGGTCTCACTGTATTAAAAAATGATTTTTGCCTAAAGAAAATATGGTTGCAGAATCTTTATCATGGCAACATGGACAGCATAATGGTGAATCCATAGTGCAATCTATATTGGCTTTTGGAGAGTTGGTTTTTGCCTTTGAGTTTGATGCTCTAACACAGAGGTCTCTAAACTTTCTAAACAAAGCGCTGCTTTACTGTCCTTCAGACTTTAGGGGAGCCAGATTGTGGCCAGTCGGGGGGGGGGGGGGGGGGGGGGGGGTAGAAACTATCCTGGATTCAGTGGGAAATAAAAAACATTGACACAGGCTTTGTGGTCAGTGGGAGTATATAAATTACATAGCATCTTTGGTCAATAGAAGGAATAGTGCCCCATCATCTATATCATGTTGGAGGAATAGTGTCCCATCACTGATATCATGTTGGAGGAATAGTGCCCCATCGTTGGTGTCAGTGGCAGGAATTATGTTTCACTCTTGGTGTCAATGGGAAAAATAGTGCCCCAGGGCCAGATAAAGGCTAGCAAAGGGCCACATGTAGACCACTTTGCTAGACCACTGCTCTAACACATGAAATGATTAAAAGGCCAACTAGTAGAAACAACAAACAGCCCTCATTAGAGAAAGATTGCTCTTGAAACATGATTTAACGCTAGCAAAGTTTATTACTCTTTCAAACCAAAGCTAAACGCTGTCGCTGAGGCAAAAACCCTCAGTCAGGTGACCACTGACACCATACAAGGCAGTGAGTTCAGAATCTCTCTTAAGGCATATATTCAAACCCAATATAAAGATACTACAAGGGCGTCATCCAAACTTCAATGAAGACTTGCACATACTCTGAACAAGTACAGCTTCAGGGTAGGCTCAACACAAGACATTGCAATCTATGCTGCATGCCATGTAAAAGATGCACAATGCCATAAAATGCAACTAAATGGGATGCTTTGAAAAGATCTGCCTCCTGAACTACCAGATACAACAGCAGGCACAGAGTATAGTATATTGTCCAGTTGATAACAGCAAGTGCTGGGCTGTGCCTTGCCCTGGCCTCTTGGCAGGGGACCTCCTGTCTCCCAGGTGGAGCCCTGAACTGCAGACAGTCCTTTGATTTAAAGACTGTGCGTACTTGCACACACAGCCTGCTGGTTTCAGTTAAGACCTGGACACAGGGTTAAAGACTTTGTCCCATATAAGACTCTTTGAATCCTCTGGACTCCAGAATTCAGTCCATTATACAGTATCTTACAAAAGTGAGCACACCCCTCACATTTTTGTAAATATTTCATTATATCTTTTCATGTGACAACACTGAAGAAATGAAACTTTGCTACAATGTAAAGTAGTGAGTGTACAGCTTGTATAACAGTGTAAATTTACTGTCCCCTCAAAATACTCAACACACAGCCGTTAATGTCTAAACCGCTGGCAACGAAAGTGAGTACACCCCTAAGTGAAAATGTCTGATTTCAGCCCAAAGTGTCAATATTTTGTGTGGCCACCATAATTTTCCAGCACTGCCTTAACCCTCTTGGGCATGGAGTTCACCAGAGCTTCACAGGTTGCCACTGGAGTCCTCTTCCACTCCGCCATAACAACATCATGGAGCTTGTGGACGTTAGTGACCTTGCGCTCCTCCAGCTTCTGTTTAAGGATGCCCCACAGATGCTCAATAGGGTTTAGGTCTGGAGAAATGCTTGGCCAGTCCATCACCTTTACCTTCAGCTTCTTTAGCAAGGCAGTAGTCATCTTGGAGGTGGAGGTGTGTTTGGGGTCGTTATCTTGTTATACTGCTCTGCGGCCCAGTCTTCAAAGGAAGGGGACCATGCTCTGCTTTAGTATGTCACAGTATATGTTGGCATTTATGGTTCCCTCAATAAACTGTAGCTCCCCAGTGCTGGCAGCACTCATGCAGCCCCAGACAATGACACTCCCACCACCATGCTTGACTGTAGACAAAACATACTTGTCTTTGTATTCTCACCTGGTTGCCGCCACACACGCTTGACACCATCTGAACCAAATAGGTTTATCTTGGTCTCATCAGACCACAGGACATGGTTCCAGTAATCCATGTCCTTAGTCTGCTTGTCTTCAGCAAACTGTATGCTGGCTTTCTTGTGCATCATCTTTAGAAGAGGCTTCCTTCTGGGACGACAGCCATGCAGACCAGTTTGATGCAGTGTGCAGGCCTTCAACCTCAACAGCAATGCTGGCAGCACTCATACATCTATTTCACAAAGACAACCTCAGCATTCGACGCTGAGCACATGCACTCAACTTCTTTGGTTGACCATGGCGAGGCCTGTTCTGAGTGGAACCTGTCTTGTATGGTCTTGGCCACCGTGCTGCAGCTCAGTTTCAGGGTCTTGGCAATCTTTTTATAGTCTAGGTCATCTTTATGTAGAGCAACAACTCTTTTTTTCAGATCCTCAGAGAGTTCTTTCTCATGAGGTGCCATGCTGAACTTGCAGTGACCAGAATGAGAGAGTGAGAGCGATAACACCAAATTTAACACACCTGCTCCCCACTCACACCTGAGACCTTGTAACACTAATGAGTTACATGACACCAGGGGAGGGGGGGTGGAAATTTGGAAATTCTCACTTAGGGGTGTACTCACTTTTGTTGCCAGCAGTTTAGACATTATTGAGTTGTGTTGAGTTGTTTTGAGAGGACAGCAAATTTACACTATTACACAAGCTGTACACTCACTACTTTTCATTGTAGCAAAGTGTCATTTCTTCAGTGTTGTCACATGAAAAGATATAATAAAATATTCACAAAAATGTGAGGGGTGTACTCACTTTTGTGAGATACTGTAAAACCAAGAAGAACTGAAGAAAACAACTTTCTCCACTCATGATAGCCATTTTAAAGCCCCTCAATCTGCATCCTTGATCTCCATCTGTCTCGTATGTCTCCTTAATGAACAATAATTACTCCAAAGCAAATATCATATAGTACCAAGCCAGTGGGTCTGGTCCTTAGGGTACCCCTTTACAATTACTGAATACTGTTTCTATTAGTGTGTGTTGATTTATGCCAGGCATTCCACATTTTTTAATGTTTAAGTGAATAATTTCAATTATCATATACAGTATAATCTTATACAGAATTATTTGATTGACTAGTGCTATTCACTAGGTTAAAGGTAGGAGCAGTGGATTGCATCCATTAAAGGACTATTATTTTGCAGATCATAAGCATCTTTTAGGAATATTCTAGTGTACTGTGTCCATAATTTCTCATCCATAATACCAAGGACAGTTTTATTGTTATTTAATGTTTTAATCTGATCTACTATTATATGTTATTGTATTTTTTATTCTTCTTATCTCAAATTTGCTGATGCCACAAGCTGGGTATGTCACTATCTTTTGTGGGCCCTTATCAATTTTTGAAACAGTGCAAGGTAATACATTGCCTCAGTATTACATGAACTATGAACTACTAGAGACACAAGAAATAATTGTACAAGATAATTTGTGATAGACACTAGGTATAAGAAAAGATCAAACATATTGGAAATCTAGTAATACTGCCAGTTTTTCCTTTTATAAAACATATTGAGTGTCATTGAACACTGTTTACTTAGTGAGCAATGCGTAAAATACTGTAATGCCGCATACACACGATCGGAATTTCCGTCAGAAAAAACTTGGATGGTTTTTCTGACGGAATTCCGCTCAAGCTTGCCTTGCAAACACACGGTCACACAAACGTTCTCTGAACTTTCGACCGTCAAGAACGTGGTGACGTACAACACTGCGACGAGATGAGAAAATTAAGTTCAATGCTTCTGAGTATGCGTCAAATTGTTTCCGAGCATGCTAAATTATTTGTGCGTCCGAATTGCATACAGACAAACGCATTTTCGGATAGGAACTTTTCCCGACTGAAAAATAGAGAACATGCTCTCAATCTTTTGCTGGCTGGAATTCCACCAGGAATAGTCCGATGGAGCATACACACGGTCGCATTTTCCAACAAAAAGCTCTCATCTGAGTTTTGCTGGCGGCATTTCCGATCGTTCAATGCTTCTGAGCATGCGTCAAATTGTTTCCAAGCATGCGTGATTTTTTGCGTGTCCGAATTGCATACAGACGAACGCATTTTCGGATAGGAACTTTTCCCGACCGAAAAATAGAGAACCTGCTCTCAATCTTTTGCTGGCTGGAATTCCACCAGGAAAAGTTCGATGGAGTATACACACGGTCGCATTTTCCAACCAAAACCTCTCATCGGAGTTTTGCTGGCGGCATCTCCGATCGTGTGTACGCGGCATAAATGTGTCTTCATAACCCCACATTTTCTACACCCCTATCTTTTTAAAGATATATTTATCAAGTGTAAAATATAAAATGAAAACAATACAATACGGAGTTTAAAAAAAAATACTCCAATCTAGGAAAAGAAAACTTTAACTAATACAGAAAAAAAAAACACTGAGCTGTTTCTCAATGCTTCACAAGTCATACCAGAGTAGTAGGACAGACGATACACCAAATACCGTGGGTCGTATTTCTATACATCTTTTGGTTCTGCTCAGCCCAGCCCTACAAGCCTTCAGGACACTTGTCCAAAAATTCACAGACTGCCCCATTCCGAAGGACATAGGGTTTTCCCATACAAAAACTCAGTGATATTACATTTGGTCAACGCTGCACACTCATGTAGCCCTGCATTGTGGAAGTCTACTTCCCCACCATCTGTTCACCAATGGCTCTGTCTGGTATGAGATATCAAATTCATGAAAGACCCGACCAGCTCCTTCAAATGGACAAACTATAGTTCTGAGCCATGCAGTTCTATTGGTTAGATTTCTCTTTCATGGAAGAAGAAAGAGCTCCTTGACAGTCCTACGCAATCCATCCCTGGCCATCTATCTGCAGTCAATGCTCCGTCCTACGTTTTCCCTGTTTTTTCCCACCCTAATTTTCCACAGGCCTCGCCCCCCCCCCCCCCCCCCCACACACACACACACACTTTCCCCCTTTTTTCCATCTTGGCTTCTCTTCCTCTGGCATGCACCTCTTCCCCCTACTCTTTTTTCTTTTACTTTTCTTTTTACCTCCAGTCCTGCACTGACCCCCCCCCCCATCCTCATCCCCACCACCACCCTCCACATGCCCTTCCCACTTCCCATAACCTTACACATCAGTTGTACTTCCCCCACCCCCTTGTGTCTTCCTCATACTTACCAAAACCATTGCACAGAGCAGCCCTGATCCTCCTCTGTTCAGGTCCCCCACCGGCGCTCCTGGCTCCTCCTCATCTGCCAGTGCCCCCAATAGCAAGATGCTTCCTCTGGGGACACTGGTGGGTGCTCGCTCCTGAGCCGCACTCTATGCATCCATAAGACACATAGAGCCATCGCTTGTCTTAGCCCCCCGTTCTCTCCTCATTGGCTTACTGGCTAATGGCTCCCGCTGCTGTCTCACTCAATGAGGAATGAGAGACCTGGGAGAAGCTCAACTCTCGTGCACATCACTGAATCGAGAGGGAGCTTAGGTAAGTATTATGGCGGCTGGGGGGGCCACAGCACACAGAAGGTTTTTTTACCTTGAATGTAATAACAAACATGTCATACTTACCTGCTCTGTGCAATGGTTTTGCACAGAGCAAACCCGACCCTCTTCTTCTCAGGTCCTCAGCCATCCCTCCTGGTTCCTCCCCCTTGTCAAGTTCCCCCAATAGCAAGTCGCTTGCTATGGGGGCACTGGTGTGGGCTCGCTCCTGAACCCCACTCTATACATCCATAAGACACATAAAACCATGGCTTGGCCCTGCCCCCTGCTCTCTCCTCATTGGCTCACTGGCTTTTGATTGTGTCTCAGCCAGTAAGGAGAGAGAGACCCGGGACAGCCGAGGCTCTCGTGCACAGGTAAGTGAATATTAGGGGGCTGTGGGGGGAGCAGCACACAGAAGGTTTTTTACCTTCAGCCTTTACAACCACTTAAAACACCAGTATTACTAAATTATCTCAACTATCTCCTGGTTGCCCATCCTCTTGCACCACGGATATGATTATCTAAGTCAACCTACACCACTGCCTTTGATAGTTTTGTTCAAATTATCACTGTAAATGTCTCTTCCTCACGACTGCTTATATTGCCCAACATACTATGTTTCTCTATGACCACTTAAACATATGCATTGCATTAGTACAAAAGTCCAGCTCAAGTGTCTAAAGTCACAGATGGATGGCTCTGTGTACATGTACCGGTGGAGACCCCAGGACAAGTAGTGACTCCCTCCATGATATTGAGGTTAGCTGTGGCTAACATATCAATGCCTGATGTGTTCATCTCTCTGGTGAGTGTGAACCCCAAAGGGGAGTGTGACGCACGGATTCTGGTGTGAGGTGCACTGCTATTTATCAAAGTAGGATCACCACCTGTATGTCTTCTGGGACTTTATTCACCATCTATCAACTGTATTTCCTTGTGTGGTTTTAACACATGAAAGCTGATCATAACCTATTATGACAGTAGCACTGCTGTAGTGACTTTAGACACTCGAGCTGGACTTTTGTACTATTGTCATTACTATTTACTATTTTATTAATACTGTTATGCATAGCATTCAAGCAGCAGCTGTTGATATTTTGCATATAATGTAATTACGTAATTTGTGCATTTCTGTGAATTCTATATTCTACGAAGTGTTAGGGGCAACTCTTAAATAAGTTGCTTTAAGTTTATATTGCTTTGTCAAATTATTGCTTCTATAAGAAAAATGACACGGAGTCATATTAGTCTGTGTCACAGTCCGGAGCAAGAGAGAACTGCACCCTTTTACTTCTTTCAAAGGCCTTTTATAGGCAGCTCTACAAGCAGTAATCTTATCGGCATTACCAAATGAGGTTAAGGTACAAAGAGTTTCTTATCAGCGAACATGTAATGATTATTCAGCAGTTCTAAATTCCATCTAGATACAGATTGATACGTACACAGAAGAGAAAAAGCACAAACAATTTAAATAGAACAATTGATATGTACACAGGTAAGAAAGGGGCACAAACAATTTAAATAGAACAATTGATACGTACACAGGTAAGAAAAAGCAGAAACAATTAAAGTGGAACTCTAAGTCATTATTTCAACCCTATCAATTTCCCCCTTTGACATCATCCTCTCCCTCCCCCTGGGTCCTCATGAATAAGTTCTAGTCAGTTTTTCCCCAGAGTCCTTTCCCTGACCGCGAGTTGTCAGAGGGGTAGAACCCATCCCCCTAGGTATTACCAACATCTTAAAATTCAAGAAGAGGAGTTTTATAGGAGTAGGGTGATGTCAATACACATTTATCGGTATGCCCTGTCTATTCTCCTAATTTTCCTATTTATTTTCCTGTATACACATATATTTGTGATTGTAAGTGATATTAATATTAGAATAATAATTACCATTGGACTTAACAACCAGTGAAAGGTATTGGTTGCTGTAGAAGACATTCCACTAAATATATCCCACCAATGTGGTGCAGTATCCTGTTGTATCTGTGAGGAAAGATGTACTAGTCTACCTTTGTCAATAATCATTTGCTACTTTAGGATCATCTATAGCCCATTCGAAAGTTGTTGTTTCCTCTACTTCAAGTACATTAATGCCAGGAGTCCATGCATATATTTGTAAAACAACAATCTTCAACAAAAAATATGTAAGTAGATATTTCATCATGTTGTTTTCTCGGGTTGTTTCTTGCAATGTGATGCGTGTATCCAGGTAGGTTTTCCTTCCAGCTTTACTGAGGTGGCTGTGGTCAAGAGTACTTGATAAGGACCTTCAAACCTGGGTTCCAATGTCTTTCTGGTGTGTTTCTTTACATATACATAATCCCCTGGTAGCAGCGTATGTGTACCTGTTATTGAATTAGGGTCTGGAAGAGAAGAATACACACTTTTGTGGATCTTAGTTAGACGTTGTTGTAATTGTATCACATATGCAGTCAAACTATCACATTGCAATTGCATACTCTGTGGAAAGTATAAACCTAATCTAGGTGCATTCCCAAAAAGTATTTCGTATGGGGATAATCCTGTTTTTCCTGTTGGAGTGTACCTTATAGAGAATAAAGCCAGAGGCAGGCATTCTGGCCAAGGCTTGTTTAACTCTTGCATGGCTTTTTGTATTTTTAACTTTATTGTCCCATTTACTCTCTCCACTGATCCTGAACTCTGTGGGTGGTAAGGGGTGTGAAAACTTTGTTGAACCCCTAACATGGTCATCACATTCTGCATGATTTCTCCTGTAAAGTGTGTCCCCCTATCTGATTCTATGGTTTCAGGAAGACCAAACCTAGGTATTAACTCAGTGATCAGTTTCTTAGCTGTGGCTTTAGCTGTAGCCGATTTTACTGGATAACTTTCGGGCCAACCTGAGAATAAATCGATACACACGAGGACAAATTCAAAGGGGCCGCTCTTAGGCATTTGTATGTAATAAATTTGCAGTCTCTGGAAGGGGTATTGGGCCCGGACCTGGTGTTTTCGTGGGGTTTTTACTCTCTGTCCTGGGTTATTCAGGAGACAGATTTGGCAGGCTGCACAGTAGTTTCTTGCAGTGCTACTGAATCCAGGGGCGAGCCATCCTTGGTTCACAATCCTATACATGGAATCGGAACTGACGTGTGTGGGTAGGTGAACTGCCGCTGCCATTGCTGGGTACAGAGAGGCAGGTAGGCATATTTTACCTCCTTCCCTCCATACATTGTCAAGGTCTGGTGCTGCTCCCATCCTGACCCACTTATCTTTCTCGCTCTCCCCTGCTTGCTCCTGTAATTTACTCAGCTGCTGCCATGTTGGTTCTGGGATACTCACCTCTACCGCTGCTAAGGTCTCAGGGCTTCCTTCCCCTAGAGCTGCCTGTTTTGCAGTCAAATCTGCAAATGCATTTCCTTTTGCCTCAATTGTTTTTGCGCTCGTGTGTGCCGCTATCTTCATGATGGCCACTCGTTTAATCTTTTGAAGATTGTTCAGGACTCTCTTAATCCCTTCTCCATGTTTTACAGGTGTACCTGCTACTGTCAGATAACCTCTAGCCCTCCATATGTGGCCATAATCGTGCGCTACACCATAAGCGTAGGCGGAGTCAGTGTAAATTTTTCCCTCTCGTCCTTTTAAGTATTCTAAGGCTTGTTCTAAGGCTTTTAATTCTGCTTCCTGTGCTGACATGTGGGCTGGTAAGGGCTGTGCTTCAATTACCTGCGTATCAGTCACTACAGCATACCCTGTGTGATATTTACCCTTGTCATCAGCAAACCTACTGCCATCTATGTACAAAGTGTGCTCAGCATTTAAAATCGGTGTATCTGTAACATGTGGGAATCCCATTGTCTCCTGTTCCATGAGCTGAAAACAATCGTGTTCATCTACTTCTTTAAACAAAAGAGTGTCAGTGTCCTCATTTCTTCTCTCACTAGTACTACTAGTACTATCATTCCCCCTTGCCAAATCTGGTGACTGAAGAGGCAAAAAGGTGGCCAAATTTAAGGTTGTACAGCGCTGAAAAGTGACATTTGGAGGTAAAAGTAAAGTACACTGTAACCTTAATTGCCTAGCCTGAGACAAGATTGCATGTATGTCATGTGTGGTATGCACTACAACTGGATTGTCTAGAACAATCTCTGATGACTTATCTATGATAATTGACACTGCAGCTACCGCCCGTACACAAGACGGTGAACCTCTAGATACTGGATCTAATGCTGCTGAAAAGTAAGCGACTGGTCTTTGTTTTACATGTGCCTGTGTCAGAACACCTGTGGCATGTCCAGTGATCTCAGCAATGTACAGATTAAATATCTTGGTGTAATCTGGTATACCAATAGCCGGGGCAGAAATCAACAACTTTTTCAAAGTGACAAACGACTCATAAGCTACTTCTGTAAGCATATACGGTACAATTTTCAAACAATCGTATAATGGCTGCATCAAAGCGCTAGCGTGTGGTATCCACTGTCTACAATATGACACGATACCTAAAAACATACGCAATTGTTTGAAATTCCGTGGGGGTAACATTCCCTTTATCACTTGAACCCTCTCCTCAGTGAGATGTCTCGTACCCTGTGATATACAATGTCCCAAAAAGATAACTTTTTCCTGACACACTTGCAACTTTTTCTTATTAACCTTGCAACCTTTTTCTGCCAAAAATCGCAACAAATTAAGGGTGGTGTGCAAGCTTTCAGTCTTTCACTTATCTGTGGAATTAATCCTTCCATAAACTGTCTATTGAAGGCTCGGATCGTGACTGGCAGAGCCAAATCCAATCCCTCATCTGCCATCATACTTTCCATAGATAAGTAAAATTCTGATACAGTCTGTCCTGGCATTTGTTTCATGGGTGATATTGACCCCCTCTCCTGTTGTTTTGCCTGACAGAAAGCTTCTAATCTAGCAATAAAAGGGGCCCTTGAGTCTATGTGTCTGACGTGTCCTGTCTCCAGATTGCTATCCCCCTCAGCTCGGTCTGCAGGTCAGTCATAAACTGGTTAAACAGGGTCAGAGTCATTTTATGTCTGCATAAATCCTCCCCATCCTGCCAGGTTGCTTCATGTGTATTCATTAACTGTGTCACAAATCTACAGAAAGCAACTGGCTTTGCTATAATGCGTGTATCAGTGCGTACGGGAGCTACAGTTTCTGGATGAGGTTTTTGTGCCCCACAATGCTGACAAACCCATCCTCTCCCCTCAAGTACAGGGTATATCTTGTGTGGTTTACGTTCTATGTCAGTATATGGGGGTGGGATGGCTGAGCTAAGATTATTTAAAATTTCAACATTTTTTGTTCTTCTATCTTTCATATCCCAACCATCACAGTCTGGATTATATTTCCACCCCTCTTCTTTTGCTCTATTTGAAACCTTAATTAAGCATTGAACCTGACTCATCCATTGCTTCTCTAACAC
>NC_133326.1:53283664-53381164 GCF_042186555.1 Aquarana catesbeiana | reverse complement strand
GGATCTAAATCTGCTAGTACATCTAACACTCCCCTTCCTGCAGACTGAGAAGGCTGCTTGCCGAAGGTTTCAGGAGCAAGGAGTGCCAGCGGGGGAACCCGAGAAGAAGAGGATCAGAGCTGCTCTGTGTAAAATAACTGCACAGAGCAGGTAAGTATAGCATGTTTGTAATAAAAAAAAAAAAAAAAAGGTTTACAATCACTTTAAAAAAAAAGAAAACAAATGCAGCAATCTCATCTAAGGATTAGTAAGCAGTAATATATTACATTTTTGGTTTTGGGTTTAATAACACTTTAAAATGCAGACAAGTGGTATCGTGTGCCCTTGCAGTGACTGGTGATGGTCCGGTGTGAGCCCTAAGGCCCAGTTCATACTGGTGCGACAGTGGCTCTGACTTTGAGTGCACGAGTCGCATGAGATATTGTGTCAGTCTGACTTTGGAAAAGGTTACTACGCTACTTTGATCAGACTTCTGTCCGATTTCAGCCCACAGAAATGAATGTACGTCGTATCCAAGTTGAATCAGCATCTTAACTAATTCAACTTGTGACATGCGACTTGTGCTCAGAGGCAATGTTAGCACTGGAAAATGTATTGAAAAAAAACCTAAATGCATACCAGACCCAAATTGCACTAAATTTTTGCATTGCACGTAAATTGCATCTCAAGTCAGATCCTGTTTAGTAAAGTGGTTGTAAAGTCTAAACATTTTTTACCTTAATGCATTCCTTGCATTAAAGTAAAAAATGTTTAGGTGTTAACATCACCCCTCACCCCCCCCCCCCTTTTTACTTACCTGAGCCACCATTCGATCCAGCGCTGTGCACGTCTGAAGATTTTTTCTCCCCTCACTTCCAGGTTTCGCTGGCTTTGCTGGGGCATTGGGAGACATTGGCTCTCAGTGCTGTCAATCAAAGCCAGTAACGAGGAAGCCAAATCCAGCTGTCTGTGTCAATGGACGCAGCAGAGGGACTCGGGTGTGAGCAAGCACGAGTGCCCCCATGGGAAGCGGCTTACCATGGGGGCATTGGCCAGTGAGGAGGGGCAAGGAGCGCCTGCGGTGGACCCGAAAAGAGGAGGTATTCAGCCACGATTCCTTTGCACAGAGTAGGTAAGTATAGACATGTTTGTTATTTTAAAAAAAAACGTATACCTTTACAATCCCTTTGAAGTCTGACCAATGTCTGACCGGTGTCGCAAAGTTGGATGGTAAGTCGTGGGACTTTCATATTGGACCAGTGTAAACCCGGCCCAAGACTCAAGCTGGTGTAAGCATGCTCTAAGAGTCCCAGAGCCTTTTTCTCCCTACTGGCCCATTTGTCCTAGCTTAATGCTAAAATGTTTCAGAGTGTTGCACTGTTTACAATGTTTTAACTTTTTTTAGAGTGTACAAAGTTAGACTTCATTAATGTTTCAGCACTGCAGCACATTACACTATGCTACGGAGCAGTGACCTTCAGTGCCATCCAATCCGCTGAGAATAAATGCATCATGTCTGCATCCCCGGGCAAACAGCTTGTGCCCTTGTGATAAATGTCGTTGCTGAGCTGCAGAAATACATCAGTCACCATACATGGTGTGAGCGGGCCCTTATTGAGGAAAAAATTCCTATAGTATTTTTTTAGTTCTGGAAATATTTTGGTTCCATACAATTGTAGCTTTTGCAGTCTACCTTATAAAATTATACATCATTCTTTCTTATATTCGGAACAGATTAGACATATTTGGAAGTAGATTTGGATACATATAATTTCTTAGGTTTTATTCAGAGAGAAATGTGCATTTTCCTGCCATTTTTCCCAATATAAAATTTTACCCCAAAATATATTCGCTAAAGTTCTATATAAAAGCATCACATACATTTCTTTTTTTGGCAACCTAGGTGAAGGATAAAATAAAGCTTTTTTCTCCTTTTGAAATTACATTGCAAACATACTGTATGCAGGAAAAAATAGCCTGTGTAAAATACATCACAATGTTGCAGCACACACTTTGCCATACGATAACGCACATTGTGTTGAGGTGCATTAAAAAAAAAAAAACAATAAAAAACGAATGAGCCGAAATGTGTGTGAAAATGGCAGGCATGCGTAACGTTTTTAAGCTGCATTGGGGTGTCCTTTACAATGAGTGCCAACGCTGCTCAACAATCCACATAACATGCATTGTAACAGCCCAGTGGTGTAAATGGACTGTTTAAAAAAGGTTTCCTGTGCACAAATTAGCCCAATGGTGACATCCTGGCCATGACACCATCTGCTTAGAGGTTGCATGTTTACTATGTGCTTGCATAGGTTTCCTTCAAGTATTCTGAAAATACCAACCAAATCCTTCTCTTTGTTCCACCCAAGACCTCCTGCTCTCTAGCTCCCTTATCACCTCCTCCCATGCTCACCTCCAGGACTTCTCCAGAGCTTCTCCCATCCTATGGGACACCTTACCCCCTACTATCTCCCATTCTTTTTGCGTTTAGACGGTCCCTGAAATCCCTTCTCTTCAGAGAAGCCTAACCTGCCTCCACCTAACAACTGTACTTTTATTTTCTCCATCAGCTCATCCCTCCCTTATTACATTTTGTATCTCTTGACCAGTGGCGGCTGGTGAAGTTTTAGGATGCGGGGGCGCCAGACCCCGCCCTTCCCTTTTGACCCCTCCCACTTGGTGACAATGGGCATGGTTTCAGCAAAATAGTGGGCGTGGCTCTAAGGTGGTGTGGTTAGCGTCTGAGATGAACGAGGGATGAAGGGAGAGGGAGAGAGGGATGGAGGGACAGCAGGCCCAGATCCTACACAACAATAGAAATATGTGTATTCTAGAAAGTTTAACAATCAGCAGATAAAGATATTCCAAACACCTGGTGTTAGCACTTCAATCATCTGGGCACCATGGTTGTTATGGTGTCAGGTGATTGAAACTGAAGCGCATTATTTCTATTATTACATTGTTATATAAAATGAAATCATTCAACTCACCATAATGCAGAATCAGTGGGAGCTCTGAGCGTATCACTAGCCACATTGCCTGCCACAAGATGCCATCAGGTGTCCCCAGCAGAGTCCGTTCTTACAACAGGTGCCCCCAGCGGTGTTCCTCCTTACATGCAGCCTGCATCACATAAAATGCAGCCTGTGTCCCACCAAATTCAGCCTGTGTCCCACCAAATACAGCCGCCTGTGTCCACCAAATGCAGCCAGACTGTGTCCCACCAAATACAGCAGCCTGTCCCACCAAATGCAGCAGCCTGTGTCACCACCAAATGCAGCAGCCTGTGTCACCACCAAATGCAGCAGCCTGTGTCACCACCAAATACAGCAGCCTGTGTCACCACCAAATAAAGCAGCCTGCCTGTGTCACATCAAACCCCCGTTACTTACCTTGCTGTGTGTTGTCCTCTCCAGCGATGTCTCCTTCCAGTGGCAATGGAGAGGTCTGCTTCTCTCATACTTCCTGTTTCCTCTCTCCCGGGCGCAATTGGAGAGAGAAAACAGGAAGTGACATCAAACTCAGATGTCAATCAAACCACCCGGCCGTAGTAATACATACTACGAGCGCCGGGCGGAAGCTACTCGGCGCTTCAGAAAGTGCCACAAGGCGGGCTAAACACCCGCAAGTGAAGCGCCACATCTGCAATCTCGTGATTGCATAGATGTGGCGCTTCCCATAAGTGCACTGTGTCCAGTGTCGCACTGTGTCCGGCGTCCGAACACAGTGCACTTAAGGAGTCCGAGACTTCTATAGGTAGACAGCTATACAGGTGAAGGCCTCCAGCTGGACACCACTTCTGTATAGGTAGGATTGCTGTCTTCTATGGCAACAATCTTGTAGCTGTGACTAACGGTAAAGGTATTAAACTTAATGCAACACGAACATGTGCTGACATGTTAGGTCCCTGGCTTGGCACTCCACAAGCAACGCCTCTGCTGTCCCACTGGGTCCCTGACTTGGCACTTGCTGATGCTTTCACACTTCTTCACCGTCCCCGGTTGGCAAGAAGTCTGCTCTGGTACTTGCCTCAGCTCACTCACTGTGGTCTCCGGTAGCAAGGTGGATGGACAGCTTCCCCTCTACCTCTGACCACAACTGGTTCCCCGGCCGGCAGAACCGTTACTTCTGGTTGGACTACAAGCCTGCACTACTTCTGGATAGGCTCTCCGATAGCCTAGCAGCCAGATGTCCCCGGGAAAGGCCTTAGGTTTCTGGCCTAGCAGCCCGTGGCAATACAACACATGTCCACCCAGACAGCCGTCCAGGTGGCAAAGCCCCGATCACCTGACTCCACCCAAATAAATAGGCTCTCCCAGCAGACCAAGGGACCCAAGGAAATCCCTGCCTCTTTGCTGAGACACCCCATTCATTACTAATATGTCCTTACAATGCCCTTGTCTTATCTAATGCCGCCAGATACCTGGCCATCTAGAGACAGAATAGAGAAGTGCAGCAATTCCATAATTAGGGTGAAATCAATTGACCTCCTATCAATTGGCCAAGGCAACTATCACTTGGCACATAAATTTAATAGCAACCCTGCCTAAACATAAGGGTGCTATATCTATAAATCTAGGTTCACATACTGTATATGCGGGTGCTGGAATGCGTTTAATTTACGCACATTACCACACCCGATAGCAAAACACACTGCATTCTTAATTGCACCCCCCATGCATCTGAAAACGATTCTGTGCACAGTTCTTTGAGCTGGGTCATGACCTTAGTTTTCCTGACAGATAGATCAAAAGTTGGTGGTCAATGCTCCTTTATAATTCAATCCATCTATGACCCCTCCAGCTCAAACAAAGTCGATCTAACATGCAAATTATGTCAAATGGGAATGTTGGAAATTTTTAATTCGATCAGCGACTGTGGCCAATTGACTGCATTGATAATCAGTTTATTCTGACAGCAGAGAAGCCCCCACTGTCAGAATACAATAGCACAATGGTGAGAATTCCTCCATCCACCTTGCTTGTGTGGATGGGTAAATCTCTTAATTTTTTTCCACCAGCCAACAGGCTGATGAAAAAAAAAACAAGTTAACTATGGCCAGCCTAAAGCCGGGTACACATTATTCATTTTTTTTTTTTTTTTCAACTCTGCGGGGAGGACGAAAAAAAAACCTGTCAGCTCCGGTCGGAGTCACTGTATTAACCATGTGTGGTTAGTTCAATGAAATCCCCCGCTGAGCTGTTGTGTTCTGACAGGGGGATGCTCCCCGCCAGAACACTCCGATCAGCCCTCTCTGCCATTGGCTGATCAGGAGTCGGTCGGCTGCTGCACGTCCGACATACACGCAAGCCGGATGTTTGTCTCCTGACATTCAGCCTGTGTTTATGGGGCTTAAGATACTAATGCCTCTGGTTGCTAGTTTTAGAAGATTAAAGAAGGTGGATGTAGGAATCCCACCATGACATTGCATACGGACACCAGCAATAATTGGCTGCATCCAACTGATAATTTTCCAACATGTCCATTCAACAGAAGTTGATTAACAACTTCAATACAGGGCACTTTCCCCCCTTCCTGCCCAAGCCAATTTTCAGCTTTCAGCATTGTCGCTTTTTAAATGACAATTGCGCAGTCATGCAACACTGTACCCAAACAAAGTTTTTATCATTTTGTTCCCACAAATAGAGCTCTCTTTTGGTGGTATTTGATTACCACTGGGGTTTTTATGTTTTGCTAAACAAATAAAAAAAGACTGAAAATTTTGAAAAAAAAAAAACTTTTTTCTTTGTTTCTGTTATAAAATTTTGTAAATAAGTAAGTTTTCTCTTTCACTGATGGGCACTGATGAGGCTGCACTGACGGGCACTGATGGGCACTGTTGAGGTGGCACAAATGAGGTGGCACTAATATGCATCAGTGATGGGCACTGATAGACGCCACTGAAGGGCACTGATAGGTGGCACTGATATGCAGCACTGATGGGCATTGATAGCAGCACTGACGGGCACTGATAGGTGCAATTAAGAAAGTATTAACACATAGTGGTAATGTGGATACAGATATAGTATTAAGTGCTGATTCAAGTAACTGATTCAAATACACTTACCATCATTTACCTACATCTCCATCATGTTACATACGTCCCCATAGTGTATGAATATCATCGGGGCTTTGCTGGATGGGTGCCATCTGGTGGGCCCCCATAGCATTGATATCAATTTCGCAATGTACTGCTATCATCTGGTTACTGTCCTTTTTAATTTATTCAAGTCATTTTTATTGGATGTTTTGTATATTTCAGTAATCTGTTCTATGCTCCTGAAGAAGCGCTTTGGCGTGCAACATGTTGAGCAAGCTGTAGACATCAATTACTACCAACTGCATAGCTCCTCCATAACTATATAATAACTTCAGGGTGAAGGATTGGTATTCCATTTTTATATGATATATCTTTACAATATAGAGCTATGTATGGAGTGTATAATTGTAATTGTGGTTCTATGAACTGATTTCTGTATTTGTCCTCCTTTTATTCTGGTTTTTTAATCATATTTTGAATAAAATCAATTTTTTAATATACTTTAGTAATCATTGTGCCTAAAAAGTCCAAAGCCCAAGCTTATTTATATGAATATAAGGGCACTGATAGGTGGCACTGATGGGCATTGATAGGCGGCACTGATAGGCACTCATAGGTGGCACTGATGGGCCTTGATAGGCAACACTGATGGGCACTGAAAGGCTGCACTGATGGGTACTTATGGGTGGCACTGATGGGCACTGATAGGTGGCATTGATGGACACTGATAGGTGGCACTGATAGGCATTACTGATGAGGAGGCACTGGCAGGCATTTTTGATGGGCAATGATTGGCATAATTTATGGGCACTTATTGGCATCCCTGGTGGTCATGAGTGGGCATCAATGGTGGGCATCCCTGGTGGTCCTGGATGGGCATCCTCAGAGGGGCTGCACTGATAATAAATCAGTACAGACCCCACTGTCAGCAGGGCAGCCGATCGGCTCTCCTCTACTCGTGTCTGTCAGATGCGATAGAGGAAAAGCCGATACACGGCTTTTCCTGTTTACACTGTGATCAGCTGTGATTAGACACAACTGATCACATGGTAAAGAGCCTCCATCAGATGCTCTTTACCTAGATCAGAGTTGCGATGTGTCAGTCTGACACACCACACCACCGATTGCCGCACTGCGCAGGCGCACGCTGGTTTGGTATTCTGCTGGAAGTCATATAATGCCCAGTCAGGATAACTTAACCACATCCAGGCCACCATTCTGCTATAGACCGGGCGGGAAGTGGTTAAACAATCGATTTCTCTTGAGTGGGGGAGCCACTGATCAAGATTTGGCCAGTCTCTATTGGACTGACTTAATTTCAAGCAGTGAATGCCTAGTTTTAGAGTAACATGGAGATGTCACTACTGTGCTGTTCACTGTTCTCCTTGCTGGAGGCTCTGATAGGAAACACGAACAAAGCCCTGACTCTACCAAGATATCCACCTCCAAACAGAGACACAGTGCAGAACAAGGCATGGAAAGCCAGCAATGGCAGGTCTTTAGTGGCAGGGAAACCAATGACAACACTAGTTACCAAATCTTTGCCCTCTGCCCTTTTTTTTGGGCAGATTTTCCAGAGTTCAATTCCTAGTTTTATGTTGCAGTGGATCATAAGAATTTCCCCTCAATAGGATTGGATGGATATTTCAGGTTCACTTATCTTCATTGCTTCTCTAGGGAGGCCCTTTTGAGAAAGGCACTTCAAAGTAAGACGTACTATGGTTTGGAGCCACTGAGGCTTTGGATGTGATTGTGTAGGACATTCTACAGAAAGGAAGATATACACACAAACTATATGTATTAAAGTGGTGTTCCAGCCGCAATTTTTTTTTTTTAAAGACAAACACTGTAGCTGCTTACTTTTAATAAGGACACTTACCTATCCAGGGAGCCTGCGATGTTGGCCCCCTGAGGCCGATCCGTCCATCGGATCGGGTGCCGGTGCCGCCATCCTAACGAAGGGAAACAGGCAGTGGAGCCTTCACTGCCCGTTTCCTACTGCGCATTTGCGAGTCGCGCGGTACTTTGTGAATGGTCGGCTGTCTGACACAGGTCCCAGAAGACAGCGCGCCCCCCCAGGAGGTAACGTGAGGGATGAAGAGAAGGAACAGCTCCGCGGTGAAGGAAGTGGCAGATTAGGACGAGTGCCTAGCAACAGTCATTTCTGGTAAGTAAAAAAAAATTTTTTTCAAATGTTTTTTAATATATTTTAAAAAGACTGTTAATGTAATTTTTTTTTTAGGGTGGACCTCCGCTTCAAATACAATTGGGGAAAAAAAAAACATTGGGCGTTTCTGACAAAAAGTACTTTGGTCTTTTTATGGGATTCACATTTTTCAGATCAGTTTTATATTTGTACTTTTTTTCATTTTATATTAATTTGACAAAAATGAATGATATATGGCATACATATGTATTAAAATATATGTTCTTACTACCTAAGCATGCCTGTTTATGCATTAAGCAGACTCCATGTGTCAGAGCCTGGCAACAGAAAAAGGTCATCTTGGAAAATCCAACCAATACATTTTCCTCTGAGAACAAATGAATACCTACATCAGAATGTACAAACAGATGCCAACTGATCTGGCCAGATTTGTTGAACTGGACAATGATCATCTCTTGTCTAAAGTCCTTTAAGGTATCTACCATTTACAAACACAATGATCTTTTCTCCAGTCTCAAACAACAGAAACTTATCAGGGTTTGGATGGATATTTTACAATGTTCTACAAAGGTAAGCATTAAAACAATGCAAAAGAAAAGGTGAATTCTGTGGCTCTTGGGTGCGTAAACTTTACTGTTTGCAATTTCTTTAAATTGATATAGATACTATTGATAGAACCTTGAGTGGTCTCCTTGAAGTTCAGTATTACTGATAACATCACAAAGGGGATCTTCAAGTGAAGAATTAAGTCTAAATATGCCAGCTTTTCTCAACCTTTTCAACACAGAAGAACCCTTGGAATATATTTCCGGTCAATATGACTATATCTCCAACTCATGATACATTAGTGTAATGGTCAGTTGGAAGAATGCTCCCTAAAGTGTAACATCACGGTGTGGGGCTTGGAAATCCCCTCGGCATACACGCGTCTTCTTCCCCGCTGATAAGATGGGCTACGCGGGTTCTGATTGTCGCCGACCAATTAGAATGATCCTAAATATCTCTCCCGACGAGGTACGTTTTGGAGATGAAGCTGCGTGGATTTCTAAGCCCTGGACTCGTGACGTGGCTATAGCAGGGCTCAGAACGGGTGATCGCCGTGTTGCAGGTCAGCGGGACTGAGGAGGGGGTCCTGTGTAAGTTCACCTTACAGATTTTTCAGTAAAGATGAACTTACCCTTTAAAATTTTGGACATTGGGAAGAATTTCCTCCTTACACATAGAAAAAAAGATCACTGGTATCAGTGGGAACTTATCTGAGAGGCAGAATTGGCTCATTACTCAGGCTGAGTATGAGCACGCAGCGGGTTGCAGCAGGAGTCCGGTGCGTCCTCGTTCACCGTTTCAGGTCCAATTTCAGCCTGAATTTTCGTCTGAATTCGAACCTGGAACGGACCGAAAGACGCACAGGGCTCCTGTGCAAATCAATCGCACCGGAGCTGCTGAGGAGATATGTGAACCGGCTCCATAGAGAGCCAATCACAATCTCCAGCTGTGCAAATTGAATGCGTTTTTTTTTTAATTCGCACTAGTGTGAACCCAGCCTTAAGGAAGCCCTAGGAACCTCTGGAGGAACCCTATAGTTCTATGGAACCCTGGTTGAGAAACCCTGCTTTAAGCTAACTGAAGATTTTTACAGTGGACGGGCAGGCATTAACCAAATTTACCCTTAAACATCCCTGTCCCTTTTTTTTTTTTTACTACACACACACACACTGGTTTACAGATGTGCAAAAGACTACAAATAGTTCTTGGCTACTCACTACTAGCCACATTGCTTCTTATTCTTTATCATTCTGTGATGTTAGCACTTTAGCAATGCTGGTTATAGCCATAGTTGTGTTGCTTCTGATGCTGTATGAGTTTTAGTTGACTGTCAGTGACCATGTGATCACTGACAGACATTAATTCATTTGCAAAAAAAATGCAAGGGGAGTTTGCACTTTAAAGGTTTTTAACCTTAATGCAGTAAGGTTAAAAAAAGTGTTTATCTTTACAACCACTTTAAGCTTGCCATGCACTGTTAGTGTAAAACTAACAGATTCCTCCATCCGAAAAAACATTGTGGATAGAGAAATCCCCTCACTGGACATTGTTTTCTGACACCGAGAAATTTTCCAGCATGTGCTTTCAACAGAAATCAATCAAACAAACAACATCAGTTGAGCAGAAACTTCCACACACTGAGCGAAATTCAGCCGATTCAGTAGGGACCGCTGAATTTCGATAAGTGTGTGGCCAGCTTTACTGATAAAGAGTTATACAGGGTCAGTTTTAGGGTTTGATAATTACTAATGAATAGCAAAAGCAGCTGATTTAACATGGAACTAGGATGTAAAAAATGACTCCACAGGAGACACGGATAAAAGTTTCATAGTCTAGTAATTTTTTATAAAGTAAAATAAAATAGCAGCAATAATAGCAGTTACCTGGCCTGGCACTAGGTGTAATCAGCGTGTGCAAGTCAGTTAATCCCCTGGGGATGGCGTGCGTTGCACGTCTCACTCCAGAGGGCAAAGCCTGGTATGGAGTATCAAATTAGGACACGGAAGTGACGGATCCTCCGCTCCGACATATGTTTCGCTGTGATTGGCGTCTTCAGGAAGTGACGTAACGCCGCTTCCTGCCTTGCTTTTATGTGAATGGGAAGTCTGCTATTGGTGAGGTTCCTCCAAAATGGAGGAGAGGAAGAAAATGTAATACAGAATCTGCCTCTAGGGAGCGCCGATGCACACACGCTGCCCACACCGTACAATAATAGCCAACCATAAAACCGAATCAATTAATTGACCAATGTATAAAAAACTTATAATCAACAATCACCTACAAAGTGATGGGTAAAATATATTAGTGCATGGATGCCATTTAAAACTAAATGAGTTCAGATTGGCACATTAAAGATTGAAGGAAATAATTAGGCCAGCACCATCTAGTGGTGAATATCCATGTGGCCAAAATTACCAATACATCCATGCCTAAAATGAATAATCAAATAAAAAAAGGAATAGTCGAATATACAAAAGACATGTAGGACTTCTTTAAAGTATTGTGATGCTAGAAATTAAATATGCAAAAAGAAGCCATGGTATTTCCAGGGTCTAATCTGAAAATCGAATACAACCGATAGAAATAGATAAATTAGTGTAATCAATAAACAGTTAAAAAACATTTTAAATCAATATCGATATTTAACCACTTCCTGCCCGGTCAATAGCATATTTTGGGATTAAAAGCGGACTTATTCTGAAACCCTGTATGGGTGTGACACTGCGGAACTGTTGTGTTGTCGGAACTGGGATGTTTCTCCAAAAAAATTTTGACATTCACTTTCCTGGCAAACTTTTCCAGGTCAATGAATGCTTCAAACTTGTCCAAAAACTTTGCTGGAGCAAATTTCAAACCCTCATTGAGAATGAGAACCTCCTCCTAAGTGAATTAAATATCAGGGAGGTTAAAAATACCCGTAGTTAGACTTCTCTTTTTCTTTACTTTTCTTTCCCCTCTGCGTCCTCTCCTACTGGCTCCCCCTCTGAGTGGAGATGGCGATTCCACCTCTGTGGATGGCCTGACTGCACAATTTTGAATGGTTCTCTCCACTCCTTCCATTCCCCCCTTGGGTATGGTGTGTATTATAGGGCGGCCTTCCTCTACCTCTACCACACCCCTAAAATTTCCCCTCTGATTACCTCGATATAATCTAGATGTCCCCGGGGTCTCATCCCTTAGGGGTGAATAGTAGTTGTGGGTGGGAACTCTATATCGGGGGGTAAGAGGAGAGGCATTACCCCAAAATGTGGGTTCTGTCTCTCCTTCTCCACAGCAAGATGTTTATGGATGATGTACCTTCATTATTATTATTATTATACAGGATTTATATAGCGCCGACAGTTTATGCAGCGCTTTACAACATTAGGGCAGACAGTACAAGTACAATACAATTCAATACAGGAGGAATCAGAGGGCCCTGCTCGTTAGAGCTTACAATCTAGGAGGGAGGGTCAAGTTATACAAAAGGGTAATAGCTGTGGGGGATGAGCTAATGGAGAAAATAGTGCAGTTGTTAGATGGAGGCAGGATAGGCTTCTCTGAAGAGGAAAGTTTTCAGGGATCGCCTAAAGGTGGATAAATTTGGAGACAGTCTGACAGATTGGGGTAGGGAATTCCAGAGGATGGGAGAGGCTCGGGAGAAGTCCTGGAGGCGGATATGGGAGGAGGTGATGAGGGAGCTAGAGAGCAGGAGGTCTTGGGAGGAACGGAGATGGCGATTAGGTTGGTATTTTGAGACTAGGTTAGTGATGTAGCTGGGGGCAGAGTTGTGGATGGCTTTGTAATTTATTGTTAGTATTTTGAATTTAATTTGTTGGGTGAGTGGCAGCCAATGGAGGGATTGGCAGAGAGGGGTAGTAGACACTGAGCGGTTTGTAAGGTGGATGAGTCTGGCAGCAGCATTCATGATGAACTGAAGGGGGGATAGTCTATTTAAAGGTAAGCCAATGAGGAAGGAATTGCAGTAGTCGAGGCGAGAGATAACCAGGGAGTGAATCAGGAGCTTTGTGGTTTCATTGGTTAGAAAGGGACGTAGTTTAGAGATGTTGCGGAGGTTGAGACGGCAAGCTTTGGAAAGTGATTGGATGTGGGGCCGAAAGGAGAGTTCAGAGTCCAGGATAACACCTAGCACCCTGACATGTGGGGACGGGTGGATGGTTTTGCCATTGCTCTTGACAGAGAAGTCAGGGGAAGAGGCACGTGGGGGAGGAAATATTATAAGCTTGGTTTTCACACCTTCACTGCTTTTTTATTCTCTTTCTTTCCCTGTGTTTTACCATGGTAGGGACCGGTACCAGAGGTGGATGGTAGTGGGTGGGTCCCCCACCCCCACCCACCCACCCCCCATCGGGGGTGTGATGGAATCCTGTCGTTTATAGATCCCATTATCTTTATAGTCCTTCTCGTTGATATTTTTATTTTTTTTGTTCTTAGTTTCATTATCTTGCTTATTAGGATAATGCTTCAGTTTTAGCTAGATACTCTGGTGTAGCAGAGAAAGGTGGCACCTTATCTTTAAGTGTGTCCAGCTGGGATTCCAATAGGCCTAATTTATGTTTCCTTCTACCAATTATAATTCCCATTAGCTTCTTTTCACACTGGTTGAAAAACTGGCTCCATTCTTTGATTAGATTCTCATCCTCCAAAGCATCATTAGGACCAAGGTCCCACCTGAAGCTTTTTGGAGTGATGTCCTCTTTGAGGTATTGTTCTAACGTGGTGATGTCCCACCAAGTTTTAATTTGTTTCTCCATGACCTTGAGTATCTGTTTGAATCCAGAATAAAGGTCTATACTTTGTGCCGCGGTCTCTTGAAAACACACATGCAAGTTAATATCTCTATTAGTAATGAGATTAAACACCTCTTTTGTGTGCTTCAAAAACTAAACAAAAACTGGCTGAGAGCGCAGACCAGGAGCTGGTCGGCAGACCTTTTTTCGGTCATTCCCCCGACTGCAGTACACATGGGCTGAATGTTGGACAGTTTCTGTTGAACCGGCCGATGTCGCCTGACATTCAGCCCGTGTGAACTAGGCTTAAGACAGACCAAACAATATGCACTCCAGCAGGTTGAAAGAAAAGACAATGCTTTGAATCCTCCTTCTGACAGAGGAGAGCCTTCCCTACCAGAATACAATGATCAGCAACACTGATTGTTTGGGAAAGCCCAAAAGGCTGGTTGTACACAAGTCGATTGATGGATCAACTTGTGTACAACCAACCTGCCCATAGATTGATTGAATATTGGCCGGTCTATGGCTTAAGACTTTATAGTTCTTCATACAGTGCCTTGAAAAAGTATTCACACCCCTTGAAGTTTTCCACATTTTGTCATGTTACAACCAAAAACGTGAATAGATTTTATTGGGATTTTATGTGATAAACCAACACAAAGTGGCACATAATTGTGAAGTGAAAGAAAAATGAACAATGGTTTTCAAAATTTTTCACAAATAAATATGTGAAAAGGCGTGCCTTTGTATTCATCCCCCGTGAGTCAATACTTTATAGAACCCCCTTTCGCTGCAATTACAGCTGCAAGCCTTTTTGGGGATGTATATAAAAGAGAGTGCGGAAGTGGCGCTACCCTATGTGGCACAAAATATTTAGTGGTAAGTTAACTAGTTAAACATAAAAACCCAGTGTACATATACCTAAAAAATACATATGAATGAGGTGTGCAGATCTCCTACCAGTAGGTGATATTAATAATATCATAAAGTGAACAAGTGTTGTGGGTAGATGTGATTGGGCAGGGACGCAACCCAGCCGAGACCAAATCTGCAGCGCTCGTATCCCTCACCCATCCACACCCAAAATACCAGATTTCAAAAACTAGCATTAGTAAAAAACATAATCCTATAAATGCAGATAACTCCACACCTTATGCATGTGAACATTAATACTGTGTTCATCAACCTGCAGTCCATACATCCAGTGTCCACAGTGCTTAGTTGATATGTAAGTGTTCAATATATAGTACAGGTCCAAAAGATCTGAACTAATTGTGACAAAAATAATAATATATATATTGCATATAAAAGTGATTGAACAGAACGTAGTCTCAAGTTCCAATTATAAATTCCAGTGACTTCTGTGCACAGCAGATATCGTGACTTGGTGCTCCCCCAAAGTGTCCCCACTTACCAAAGGTAATTACCCCTGCAGGGGTAGTAGGCATAGAGTGGGCAGCTTTACAAGGATCTCTCCCTTGGGTAGCCGTGTTGGTCCTCTGCACCTCCGTCACCTTGTTACTTTATTGCATGGACTCCCAACATATATTCCGAGCCAAGGTTCCTCAAGTTTCAGCAAGTGGCACGATCCTCACCGGAAAACACAGTGTAGTAAAACGATTTATTTAAAAAAGCATACATAAAAGAACACTGTCTGGCGGAAAAACAAATAAGCAGGGGCGCATGCAGTACTGTAGATGGAGAGCTAGTCCGTAGCGTGTGCACCACTTGCGTTCCAAGCCGAACCTTCCAGGTATGACGTAAGAGCGTGGCTCCATCTTACGCATTTCGTCATAGGACGTTCTTTGGGAACCGCCTATGAGAACGTCCTATGACGAAACGTGTAAGACGGAGCTACGCTACAGACTAGCTCTCCATCTACAGTACTGCATGCGCCCCTGCTTATTTGTTTTTCCACCGGACAGTGTTCTTTTATGTATGCTTTTTTAAATAAATCGTTTTAATACACTATGGGAGTCCCTTGTGTTTTATGGTGAGGATCGTGCCGCTTTCTGCGGTGAAGAAACTCAAGGAACCTTGGCTCAGAATATATGTTGGGAGTCCATGAAATAAAGTAACAGGGTGACGGAGGTGCAGAGGAGAACCAACACGGCTACCCAAGGGGGAGATCCTTGTAAAGCTGCCCACTCTATGCCTACTACCTCTGTAGGGGTAATTACCTTTGGTGAGTGGGGACACATTTGGGGAGCACCAAGTCACGATATCTGCTTTGCACAGAAGTCACTGGAATTTATAATTGGAACTTGAGACTACGTTCTGTTCAATCACTTTTATATGCAATATATATATTATTATTTTTGTCACAATTAGTTCAGATCTTTTGGACCTGTACTATATATTGAACACTTACATATCAACTAAGCACTGTGGACACTGGATGTATGGACTGCAGGTTGATGAACACAGTATTAATGTTCACATGCATAAGGTGTGGAGTTATCTGCATTTATAGGATTATGTTTTTTACTAATGCTAGTTTTTGAAATCTGGTATTTTGGGTGTGGATGGGTGAGGGATACGAGCGCTGAAGATTTGGTCTCAGCTGGGTTGCGTCCCTGCCCAATCACATCTACCCACAACACTTGTTCACTTTATGATATTATTCATATCACCTACTGGTAGGAGATCTGCACACCTTATTCATATGTATTTTTTTAGGTATATGTACACTGGGTTTTTATGTTTAACTAGTTAACTTACCACTAAATATTTTGTGCCACATAGGGTAGCGCCACTTCCCCACTCTCTTTTATATACTCCTTTAGGTCCCAGTGGGAACTAATTAGGAGAGGCTGCAACCCTGGTTTTCCTAAGCGTGGACTTTTATTATACTACTTTTTAGGGATGTCTCTACCAGCTTTGCACATCTAGAGAGTGACATTTTTGCCCATTCTTCTTTGCAAAATAGCTCTAGCTCTGTCAGATTGGATGGAGAGCGTCTGTGAACCGCAATTTTCAAGTCTTGCCACAGATTCTCAATTGAATTTAGGTCTGGACTTTGACTGGGCCATTCTAACACATGAATATGCTTTGATCTAAACCATTCCATTGCAGCTTTGGCTGTATGTTTAGGTCGTTGTCCTGCTGGAAGGTGAACCTCCCTCCCAGTCTCAAGTCTTTTGCAAACTCTAATGCCGCGTACACACGGTCGGACTTTTCGTCTACAAAAGTCCGACAGCCTGTCCGACATACTTCCGACGTACCTTCGGCGGACTTGCGGCAGACTTTCTTACGAACGGACTTACACACACACGACCACACAAAAGTACGACAGCCTAGTACGCGGTGACGTACACCAAGTCCGACGAGACTATAAAACGGAAGTTCAATAGCCCGTACGACACCCTTTGGGCTCCTTCTGCTAATCTCGTGTTTATCTCGTGTTAGTAGAAGTTTGGTGAGAGACGATTCGCGCTTGTGAGACTCGTATTTTTCAGTTCGTTTTAACTGTTGTTCAGTCTGTGCTTGTGAGGTTTGTATCTGCTTTTCAGTGCGTTTGGTCAGTTGGCATTGAGAAATCTTTGTTTTATTGCCCGCTCGTTCCTGATTTTCAGGTCGTTCTTCACAGGCCTTGCTGTTCTTCAGTGCGTTCTGTTTAGTGCGTTCTGACCAGCCGACCGTTTTGAAGCCATGTTACCTGTACGTACTCGTCGTAGAGCTCGTGCATTGTATGTGCTTGGTGCTGTAGTTTATTCTTCAGCCCAAGTCCAGTCCATGAACAGGGCGAGGAGGAGTTCATGGACCAAGAATTGGTTGCTTCAGCGTGACCAGTTCTGTCACATGCCTTTGCTCCGTGAGATCCGTGAGAATAATCCTGAGGATTTCAGGAACTTTCTCCGGATGACGGACCCCGTTTTTGACCGTTTGTTGGCTTTGCTGACCCCCTATATCAGCAGGCAGGATACCTGCATGAGGCAAGCCATCACTCCGGAGCAGAGGCTGGTCGCTACCTTGCGGTATTTGGCCACAGGGAGAAGCCTGCAGGACCTTAAGTTCTCGACAGGCATCTCCCCCCAGGCTCTGGGGATCATTATCCCAGAGACCTGTTCTGCCATCATACAGGTCCTGCAGAAGGACTATATTAAGGTAAGATATTTTTCTTTTATTAGCATCACATGTTCTTTTATGTAATCTTTGATAATGTGATGTATTTCTTGCTTCAAACACTACTTACCATCATTGCAATATAGTGTGAATGTCCCCTTTTTATCCTCACACATGCTGGAATTTTTTCCTGTTATTTTTTGTCATGCATGTATATTTTCCTTCAATAACCTTCCCAGCATGAAGTGATGGGAACATATCCACCTAGTCTACTCATTTGGAATGTATTTTGTTTGAGTGTATTTAGTGTGCTGCTAATGAGCAATTATCTAGATTTCACAACCCCCCCCCCCCCACCTAAACTCACTCCAAATAGTGTGCTGCTAATGAGCAATTATCTAGATTTCACAACCCCCCCACCCCCCCCACCTAAACTCACTCCAAATAGTGTGCTGCTAATGAGCAGTTATCTAGATTTCACAACCCCCCCACCCCCACCCTCGTTAAAATTTGCTGGAATGTTCTGTGGTGTTGATTTGTCTAAAGCAAATATATGTTGCACTTTGCAAAATGCATGTGCACTCTACAAGTGCATTTGTTCCAGTGCTTTAGTAAATGAGCAGAAGCTCTGCTGATTTCCATCATCAAATCATATGCAAGCCTCAAAGTGTTTTCATTAATTGCCCTTGCATGTGATTGTGTACTCCTTGCAACATGAATGCCTTTTTACATTACCTCATTTACTGTAAGCTGGTTAGCAACTGCACCTGCAGAGTGCGACAACTGCAGTCTTGTAGCCTTTTTAGTCCCTAAATTCCTGCGTGTCCTAAAAGTAATTTTTTTTAGGGATTTCACAACCCCCTAAAATGTAATCAATGTTCCATCAGAGGGGGTGAGCAATCTGATAAGTGTGCCTTTCCATATTAGTTATTCCAGAACAATTAAATTATTGAATGTTATACTGATGCTGGGGAATAATGTTTTTAATTGTCTAATTTTCTTGCAATGTTAGCTTCCAAATTAATTGATTTTGGTTTTCTTGTTTGATTTCCCAGTTTCCTTCAACGCCACAGGAATGGCAGACTGTGGCATCCCATTTTGCCAGCCGTTGGGACTTTCCCAATTGTGGAGGGGCTATAGATGGGAAACATGTCCACATTGTGCCACCACCCCATTCGGGGTCATATTATTTTAATTATAAGGGGTTCCACAGTATTGTTTTAATGGCGGTGGTGTCGGCACACTATGATTTTTTATATGTGGACGTGGGGAAGAATGGCCGGATGTCGGATGGAGGAGTATTTGCCCAGACGGAGTTCTGCCAGCGTCTCCAGAGTGGTGGCCTGGGATTGCCACCTGATGAGGATAACGTGGAAGGACTCCCCTTTGTCTTCATTGCCGATGAAGCCTTTGCTCTCAGCAAGCACCTCATGAGGCCATTCCCCCAAAGAACCCTCACCCCGGAGAGGAGGGTTTTTAATTACCGGCTGGCCAGAGCTAGAAGAGTGGTTGAGAATGCGTTTGGAATTCTGGCCAGCCGGTTCCGCCTGTTTCAAACAGCCATTAATTTGGCGGAATACAAACTTAATTTTATCATTTTATCGTGCTGCATTCTGCACAACTTTTTAAATAAGCATTCTCCAAATTATATAGGCACAGTTGGGCCTGAGGCCGGACAAATAGAAGCCAACCTTACAGGCCTGGATACTGTCCGTACTGGCTTGGCCCCCCAAAGTGCCCGTCAAGTTAGACAGCAATATGTTAATTATTTTATGGGTAGGGGGGCCATTGCAATGGGCCAGGATATATAATTTTTGACAATAAAAAAATTATTGATGAAATCTTGCATTATATTTATTGCTTGCCTTTCTTTTGGGCTGTCTCCTAGGTTATGGTCGAGCAGTTGTAGTGCCAACTGTATTGTAATTTTAAATGTCTAAATAAGCTCCATTGCCACTGTAAACAACTTTTTTACAATTATAACTAAAATGATACTGAGCCTTGAAATAACAAACCACACATTTATTTAATTCCTATAAGGAGATGTTTTTATTAATGGTTGTTATGCATTCAGTTCTGCATTTAGTATAAAATGTTCATAGACAAAAATAGAATGATATCTTAATAATGTAGCAAAATATAATTATATCTAAATATTTATACCTAATCCACAAAAAAATATTTTTGGCTTTTTGATTTTCACAAACAGGCTTATTTTTTTGTTTTGGTAAAATCAAGTTTTGTTTTGTTTTTTTTTTTTTTAAAGCAATTTTTTTGTTTATGTTTTTTTTTTATCAAGTTATTTTTGTTTTTATTATTTTTTTTTAATAAAGTTTGTATATTTTTTTTTTGGTTTTTTAAAATCAAGTTTTTAAATTTTTTTGGTTTTTTAAAATCAAGTTTTTTAATTTTTTTTGGTTTTTTAACATCAAGTTTTTTATTTTTTTTTGGTTTTTTAAAATCAAGTTTTTAAATTTTTTTGGTTTTTTAACATCAAGTTTTTTATTTTTTTTTGGTTTTTTAACATCAAGTTTTTTATTTTTTTTTTGGTTTTTTAAAATCAAGTTTTTTAATTTTTTTGGTTTTTTAAAATCAAGTTTTTTAATTTTTTTGGTTTTTTAAAATCAAGTTTTTGATTTTTTGGGTTTTTTAAAATCAAGTTTTTTAATTTTTTTTGTGTTTTTTTGAAAATCAAGTTTTATTTTTTTGTGGATTTTTGAGGTATTTACGAGAAACAGCCCTCCTTTTTTACATTAGGTTTAACAGCCATTTATGTTCTGCCAAAAAAAAAAAAGAGAAGGCCCAGAATGGGGTCAGCAAAACAGGAAATGAAGGACATGATTGATGTTTTGGGGTTTAAAAAAGGGCATTTAGATTCGACCCAAAACATCAATCATGTCCTTCATTTCCTGCTGCATACGATCCAGCCGATTCCGCATTTCATCGATGTCCTTATTCCAGGCCATTATTTGACCAATTAGCCGTTGGGCACTTTCAGAGGTGAAATAGTCACTTCTTGTTGTTGTACCTAAAGTGGAATGAAACCAAAAAATGTCTTTAGAAATATGCACACATACATAGTTTACCTTACCATAAATCAAGCTGTTGTCTCAGACACTGACCTGGTGGGGTGCCCATGTAGCCTAATTCCTCCACATCCTCGGGGGTGGCACTATTGCTTGAATGAAGCACAACCAGATCCCCTAAAATAGAGTAGACAAATTACATTAAACAAAAGGCAGCCATGCATAGATTAACGTAAGCTGGTGTGTCAGACACTCACCTGGTGGGGTGCCCATGTCGCCCACCTCTCCTTCCTCCACATCCTCAATGGGACTTGGGCTTATTTCCCAATCATGTTTTGCTTGGGGTGGACTGTCTTCTGGTTGTTGGCTGAGTGATTTTTCCCCTATGTGAAACAAAAAATTATTAATCTAATTAGCACACAGATATTTTAGTACATAGTAATTTTCCAACATTTGTAATGAAGTGGTTTGTGTAGAGTTCCTATTTTACCTCAATATTTAAAATTAGAAAGACATATCGGATAGATAGATATCAATATCTCAAAATATAGTTAATAATCTTTTGATCTCTCTCTATATCTGGAACAAAATCTCTAAATATCTAACTAAATGTAAAGCCAAAAAATTAAGATAACTTCAAATCTTCAAAAAGAAAGTTTTACATTTCTATATCTATCTATCTACCTATCTCTATATTTCTCTCTCTCTATATATTTCTCTCTCTCTCTCTCTCTCTCTCTCTATCTCTATATCTATATCTATATCTATATATATCTCTCAATATATATATATATATATCTCTCTCTCTCTCTATAGTTATATATATATATAGTTATATATATATATATATGTATATATATATATGTATATATATATGTATATATATATGTATATATATATATGTATATATATATATATATATGTATATGTATATGTATATGTATATGTATATGTATATGTATATATATATATATATGTATATATATATATATATATATATATATATATATATATATATATATATATATATATCTAGAGATATATCTCTAGATATATATATCGATCTATCTATAGATATGTAACGAGGTTTATTAAAAGATCGTTTAAAACGATGAAAAAAAAATCGGATAGGAAGGAAAAGCACATGGAGCAGTATACAAGGTAATAAACACAAGAGAAAAACACGACAAGTACTTACTTTTTTTAAGAACTTTCCGGATACGTCGGTATTGATCCGGCTCCCTGAGTTTCAGGTCAGACCATCTTTTTCGCAGTTGATCTTTGGAGCGCTGGACCCCAAAAGATGCCTGCAAAGTCTCCACGACCTTCGCCATTATTTTGGCCTTGCGCAAATTTGGCCGTGCGTACGGCCCATAATTGCCATCATAGTCGTCTTTGTGAAGAATGGCCACCATCTCCACCATCTCTTTAAAACTCATATTAGAGGCCTTAAATCTAGGCCTCATAGATTTCGCTGACGTTCCAGCCTCCGGGCTGTCTCCACTACCTGAGGTCGTCAACATTTCAGGTGTCTCCGCCATTCTTTAACTCCACTACGCGCCGTAACAAAAAATGGGCGGAGAACATGAGTTAAAATCGAACGTCAGGGGCGGGCGACGCAGGCGGAGTTTCACACATGCGTAGTGTATAAAGAGCCTTGCGCACGTGTCGTACGTACGTTCTGTGCGTCGAATTAGGGGGCGGAGAACATGAGTTAATTTCGAACGTCAGGGGCGGGCGACGCAGGCGGAGTTTCACACATGCGTAGTGTATAAAGAGCCTTGCGCACGTGTCGTACGTACGTTCTGTGGTAGGTGATAGTGGACCTGGACGTTACAAAACGAAGGTAATTTTATATATATTTTTTTTTTTTTGGTTTTTATGGTCATGACTTTGTAGCAAGCGGCCTATATGGCTTGATAGATTGATGAGGCCTACATAGGGAGAAGATGATGAGGGGTTAGCCGAAACCTATAATAAAAGTGTTTTTTGTCTTGTGACTTCATCTTTTCCAGATATAATGAATCCCCTATTTAAGGATCCAGAGTTCCTTACATCTTTTATTTCCAAATATCGAGAGATGAGGAATTTGTGGGAGGTGAAACACCCTCAGTATTATGCTAAGCATGTGAGGAAGTCAACGCTGGAGAGACTTCTGGCCTTTGTCCAGGCGACCATCCCGGAAGCAACAATGGAGACATTGCTCAAGAAAATTGGGGTCTTGAGGAACATGTATAAGAGGGAGCATAAGAAGATCCAGGAATCAAGGAGATCAGGAGCATCAGCAGATGATGTTTATGTACCCAGGCTGTGGTACTATAATCAACTCCGTTTTCTGGATGACCAGAATGAAGCCAGGCCATCACTTTCAACCCTTCCCTCCACCCTTCCCTCCACCCCAGCAGAGGCTGATGAGGAGCAAGCTGGGTCTTCCATCCTGGATGAACCAGATATGACCATCTGGAGTCAGGTAAATTATTTTAACAAATATTTACTGTACTAATATTAATGATGTTAACTGGATGTTATAATTGTCTAAAATAATTTGGCACTCAAAATTGTGTATACATATCAATTGACAGTAGTGGCTAAATATGTTTGGCACCTGCTTGAAATAATTATGGTGTCTGATTAGACTCTTTTATTAAAGAGAAGTATTCACATTGAATTTGCTATTCATGAGAAGCAAACTGTGTGTCATTGATGAACCCAAAAAAATATACTCAAACTATTGTCCTTTTTTTATACACAGGATGAGTCCATCCAGGAGGAATGGGGGGAAAGTGGCAGGCAGGAGGAGACCAGGCCCATGGACAGCCTGGAGGAGGCCGGATTCACCATCATCCTGGAGGAGGCTGGGCCCAGTGTCAGGCAGGAGGTGGCTGCTCCCAGTGAGGTGGCTGCTCCCAGTGAGGTGGCTGGGCCAAGTGAGGTGGCTGGGCCAAGTGAGGTGGCTGGGCCCAGTAGGAGCCTGACCGAATCCCAAGTGCCTCCCCTCCACCTTCCCAAAAAAAGGGCCAGGAAGGGGATGGTCACACAGGACGCATCCCTGCGCCTCATGCAAGAGGCCACCCGTTTTTTAAGGAGCCCCCCCGAAGCGGAAGAATCCTATGGCTGCTACTTAGCCAGCAGGCTTCTTCAGATGAATAGGGAGCAGCGCCTCATTTGTGAGCGCCTATTTGGGGAAACAATCCATAAGGGGCTGCAGGGCACGCTAACACAAAACACCCAACTACATGAGGCAGCCCCCCCTCCTCCTCCTCCTCCTCCTCCTCCTCCTCCTGCCACAACTGAAACACCAGAGCCACAGCCTCAAAAGAAGGCTACAGGGAAGGCTGCAGGGCAGCGTGGAGGAAAGGCTGCAGGGAAGAGAAGAAAATGATGACCTGGGTTCAGTCTGGTCTGACAGAAGACGCAGGCTGTTGTAGGACCACAGTCTGGGGACATCTAGATCATCTGCTGGTGCTGTTGATCTCTGGGATTCTTGGACCAGATTGTGCTCCCTCTTATATGGACTCCGCAAGATCCCAATTTTCTGGTACACCGACTTTTTCCAGCGTTGACTTCCTCTTTATTTTATTTTGACCATGAATAAATGGATCTTTTTTGAGTTTAGCAAAAGACTTTATGTTTTTTCTTTGAAATCATTGATTTTACACACAATGTTAAATTAACAAGGGACAACAATCTCATTGAGTTTGAAAAAAAACACACCAAAAATACATTACTAATGTTAATAATGTTCAAGTGGTAAGTCTTGAAAATCAAAAAATTTACGTAACCAAAAACGGTGCTTTGGGTTAACTTTATCTAAAAACTAAAAAATAATCACTATAAAAAAAAAAAATAATAATGGGTTCTTTGTGTTAACTTTACAAACCTAAAAAAAAAAAAGGGGAAAAAGTATTATTAGTATGGAAACATTGTTTTTAAAATGCATACTATATCATTCATGAGATCAAAGAGAAAAAGAATCCAGAAATCAGTTTGGGAGAACTCTGATTATGAACAGCAAAACACCTTCGTTCTTTAGAGCCTTCGTAAAGAAGAAATAAAATGCGCTGCATTCAACGATCACAGATTTTGCAGCGTGATGAATGTGCTACCTACAATACGAACACTAGTTTTACTAGACCGAGTGCTTCCGTTTAGTTTTTGCTTATGAGCATGCGTCGTTTTTTTGTCCGTCGGACTAGCATACAGACGAGCGGACTTCGGGGTCCGTCGTAGTTACGACGTAAAGATTTGAAGCATGCTTCAAATCTAAAGTCCGTCGGATTTGAGGCTAAAAAAGTCCGTTGAAAGTCCGGAGAAGCCCACACATGATCGGATTACCAGCCAGCTTTAGTCCGTCAGCGTCCGTTGGACTTTTGTAGACGAAAAGTCCGACCGTGTGTACGCGGCATAACAGGTTTTCTTCCAAGATTGCCCTGTATTTGGCTCCATCCATCTTCCCATCCACTCTGACCAACTTTCCTGTCCCTGCTGAAGAAAAGCATCCCACAATATGATGCTGTCACCACCGTGTTTCACGGTGGGAATGGTTTGTTCAGGTGATGTGCAGTGTTAGTTTTCCGCCACACATAGCGTTTTGCTTTTAGGCCAAAAAGTTACATTTTGGTCTCATCTGACCAGAACACCTTCTTCCACATGTTTGCTGTGTCCCCCACATGGCTTCTTGTAAACTACAAACGGGGCTTCTTATGGCTTTCTTTCAACAATGGCTTTCTTCTTGCCACTCTTCCATAAAGGCCAGATTTGTGGAGTGCACGACTAATAGTTGTCCTGTGGACAGATTTTCCCACCTGAGCTGTGGATCTCTGCAGCTCCTCCAGAGTTACCATGGGCCTATTGACTGCTTCTCTGATTAATGCTCTCCTTGCCCGGCCTGTCAGTTTAGGTGGACGGCCATGTCTTGGTAGGTTTGCAGTTGTGCCATTCTCTTTCCATTTTCGGATGATGGATTGAACAGTGCTCTGTTAGATGTTCAAAGCTTGGGAGATTTTTTTTAGAATCTAACCCTGCTTTAAACTTCTCCAGAACTTTATCCCTGACCTGTCTCGTGTGGTCCTTGGCCTTCATGATGCAGTTTGTTCACTAAGGTTCTCTAACTAACCTTCACAGAACAGCTGTATTTTTACTGAGATTCAATTACACACTCTATGGACTATATTTACTAATTAGGTGACTTCTGAAGGCAATTGGTTCCACTAGATTTTAGTTAGGAGTATCAGAGTAAAGGGGGCTGAATACAAATGCACACCACACTTTTCACATATTTATTTGTAAAAAAAAATTTGAAAACCATTTATCATTTTCCTTCCACTTCACAATTATGTGCCACTTTGTGTTGGTCTATCACATACAATTTCAGCACTTTTTCCACCTTTAATGGGACCTATAAACTGTATAACTCAGTTGAAAAACAAACTGAAATCTTTTGGGGGGGGGGAGTAAAAATAAAAAATGAAAATAATGTGGTTGCATAAGTGTGCACACCCTCTTATAACTGGGAATGTAGCTATGTTCAGAATAAAGCAATCACATTCAAACTCATGTTAAATAGGAGTCAGTACACACCTGCCATCATTTATAATGCCTCTGATTAACCCCAAATAAAGTTCAGCTGTTCTAGTAGGTCTTTCCTGACATTTTCTTAGTCACATCCTACAGCAAAAGCCACGATCCTCAGAGAGCTTCCAAATCAGATGGATCTCATTGTTAAAAGGTATCAGTCAGGAGAACAAAAGAATTGCCAAGGCATTAGATATACCATGGAACACAGTGAAGACAGTCATCATCAAGTAGAGAAAATATGGCACAACAGTGACATTACCAAGAACTGGACGTCCCTCCAAAATTGATGAAAAGATGAGAAGAAAACTGGTCAGGGAGGCTGCCAAGAGGCCTACAGCAACATTAAAGGAGCTGCAGGAATATCTGGCAAGTACTGGCTGTGTGGTACATGTGACAACAATCTCCCGTATTCTTCATATGTCTGGGCTATAGGGTAGAGTGGCAAGACGGTAGCCTTTTCTTATGAAGTAAAACATCCAAGCCCAGCTAAATTGTGCAAAAACACATCTGAAGTTTTCCAAAAGCATGTGGGAAAATTTGTCTGATGAAACCAAGGTTGAACTTTTTTTTTTCCAATTCCAAAAGATATGTTTGGCACAAAAACAACACTCCGCATCACCAAAAGAACACCATACCCACAGTGAAGCATGGTGGTGGCAGCATCATGCTTTGGGGCTGTTTTTCTTTAGCTGGAACAGGGGCCTTAGTCAAGGTAGAGGGAATTATGAACAGTTCTAAATACCAGTCAATATTGGCACAAAACCTTCAGGCTCCTGCTAGAAAGCTGAACACGAAGAGGAGCTTCATCTTTCAGCATGACAACGACCCAAAGCATATGTCCAAATCAACAAAGGAATGACTTCACCAGAAGAAGATTAAAGCTTTGGAATGGCCCAGCCAGAGCCCAGACCTGAAAATGATTGAAAATCTGTGGGGTGATCTGAAGAGTTCTGTGCACAGGAGATGCCCTCGCAATCTGATAGATTTGGAGTGTTTTTGCAAAGAAGAGTGGGCAAATAAGTCAAGATGTGCCATGCTGTAAAAAAGTAAAAGGTGCTTCAACAAAGTATTAGTTATAGGGTTTTCACACCTATGCAACCATATTATTTTAGTTTTATACTTTTACTTCCCTCCACCTAAAAGATTTCAGTTTGTTGTGCAGTACAGTTTATAGGAATGAAAAAGCAATGAAAAAGCACTTTTGTGATTTGGGTATAAAGTAATTTTTTTATTCCCTAATATCTCCTTCATGTTTAACACATTTATTTATAGCACCAAAAACAACCATACAGTCGTTCACCATTTAAAAGCCCAGAATAGATTTGTAGCAATGTGGATTACACTTGCAAAGTACGGCAATCCTCCGGTGTCTTTATGCAATGCATGTCCCAGCACCCAGGGCTATTAAATGACATCATATTTGTGAGTCCTGTTAAAGGAACTATGGGATGGGTAGTTCATCAGACTAATAAATGTTCTGTCTGCCTATGCATCTGGACCACATATCCCAGAGATCTTTGCTACCAACAGAGGGATTGCTGGGAGGAGCTATAAAAGAAGCCAGAGACCCGCCCGTTGCGCTCTTCCTCCTGGGCCTTATACGAGACAGACCTCTCTGTGCAGGGAGAGAGAGGTCGCGGCCTACCACGTGGTGTAACATCTGCCCACCCGTGCCAGAAGGGCCTAGCTCCATGGGTTGCCATGGGACATCCTTACCGCATCACTACAGTGACCAGCCAATCAGTGTGCGAAGCTGCAAAAAGGAAGATCAAAGCGGCAGATTCGTTGTAGAAGCATCGTTACACCAAAAGCTGTTCGGAAGACATCACATCTACCTGGTTGTCGGTGAGAGGGTTAATCGCCCATCTTTTAGCTGCACTCTTGTAACGGTATCACTGGGACACTTTAGACACATCCACCCTATGAACACTTTCCTGAATTTAGCGTAACGCATTGCTTAAGCGCTTTAACTTCACCCTCTACAAGGAACTTAATACACCCCATTACACCTAATTGGATTACAATTAATGAGCTCCGACGTACCGGTGAAGAACATCATATCTGCAACAAGGACATTAATGTTAGAGTTACACAAGGGCCATCATCTCTAGGCCTGAGCTCTCATTACTAGAACCGTTGTAGCTCAGCCAGGTTACCTTTTTTAGGGAGCCAGTCTAGTCTGTTTAGTTGTATTCATCTCAAGGGTGAAAGTACTACCTCTTAAAGGAAGTGTTTATAACGTGCTGCATATTTGTTATTACCTTGTTTCTTGACTTTCTGAGGAATTCTTTTGCTGAGCTGGCGCTGTAAGCACTAAAGATTCAGCTGATTTATTCCCTCCTTGTTGTGTACCACCCTTTCCAGTTGATTCAAGTAAATACTATCAGAATCGAAATACCCCGAGTTGTCGGATTCATTACTTTTCAGCGGTACCAGGATGTCTGAACCCAGAGTGCCAGGTGGCTTGGAATGTTCACAGGGTCATAGCAGTACAGATGAGCAGGTAATTCCAAGCAGTCTCTTGGGGGGCAGTGCTACAGATTTTATTTTTGATATTCGGTACAAGGGTAATTCACCTGCTTCTCCCACATGTTTCACACTGCTAGAGTTTAGTCATAGAGTCAGGGTCGATCTTGGGCGGATGCATGGGGTGCACTACGCCCGGGCACTGCAAGCTGCTGCAGAGGTGGGCTGCCGAAGCTGTGGCACTCACTTGACTTAGCAGCGGCGCCTCCCCGAGACCCAATTGTACTTTCCACAATGCCTGCCCTGGCTGGCTGCCTCTGCTGCGTGCTGCACTGGTTGCTAGAATCGCCTGTTGCCCGGCGTTTAGCAACCAGTGACATCAGAGGCCGCGGCCACCCCAGCATTCAGAGTGCTCTGCGCCTAGTAAACTAGCTCCGCCACCTCTTCCATGTTCTTCAGACAACGTGGCTCAGAGCCAGAGGGAGGGGAGCTGCCTGCCTGTGAGTGACTGAGCTGAGCACGCTGTCCACCTGCACTGCACCAGCATAGCACCTGTCAGCTGCCGCTGTCTGAGCCTGGTGTTGCAACTTGACATTGTCTGTTCTGGAGACTGGAACCCTGTCCATTCTGCCACCAGGCTGTTCTACAAGTAAGTTGTGCCATCAAACGCAGCCACTGTTCCATGAAACACAGCCACTGTGCCCACCAAACGCAGCCACTGTGCCATCAAACGCCACCACTGTGCCATCAAACGTCGCCACTGTGCCATCAAATGCAGCCACTGTGCCAATCAAACGCAGCCACTGTGCCCATCAAACGCCACCACTGTGCCCATCAAATGCCGCCACTGTGCCCATCAAACGCCGCCACTGTACCCATTAAACGCCACCATTGTGCCATCAAACGCAGCCACTGTGCCCATCAAATGCAGCCACTGTGCCCATCAAATGCAGCCACTGTGCCATCAAATGCAGCCACTGTGCCCATCAAATGCCGCCACTGTACCCCATCAAATGCTGCCACTGTGCCCCATCAAACGCTGCAACTGTGCCCCATCAAATGCTGCCACTGTGCCCATCAAATAGTGCCACATCAAATGCTGTCACTGTGCCCATCAAATAGTGCCCCTGTGACCCCCCCTGCCAAAGGGGAGGAGTTAGTAAGATGACCATGCCCATGTGAGGGCGCCAGAAATATTTCTGTGCCCAGGCTCCTGTTACCCCAGGATCGGCCCTGAACAGAGTCTATATCTAAAGTCTTAGCAGAGTGAAACGCATGAGTGAAGTAGGTGGACCACCCTTGTACTGGATAGCATTTCAATTTATTCTGAGCTTATAGAAGGTGAGCGGCTTTACTTTTGTTTCTGGTGCTATAATTGTTAGCAGGCCACAAACCCATCCAGCACCCATCAGTTGGTGGAGCAGGGACGGAAGTTTTGGAGAGGAGTGGTTGGGACTGTTTAAAGTGTTCATTACCATTACATCTCACCTATCAATTCTCCACAGTTTGGTGGTTGACACTAACACCGTTTTTGTGTGTAATGCCCTGTAAACACGGTCGGACATTGATCGGACATTCCGACAACAAAATCCATGGATTTTTTCCGACGGATGTTGGCTCAAACTTGTCTTGCATACACACGGTCACACAAAGTTGTCAGAAAATCCGATCGTCCTGAACGCAGTGACATAAAACACGTACGTCGGGACTATAAATGCGTGGCACTTTGTGCGTCGGATTTGTGTACACACGATCGGAATTTCCGACAACGGATTTTGTAGCAAGCTCTCAAACTTTGTGTGTCGGAAATTCCTATGGAAAATGTGTGATGGAGCTTACACACGGTCGGAATTTCCGACAAGGTCCTATCACACATTTTCCATCGGAAAATCCTGTCGTGTGTACAGGGCATAAGAGACAAAACTTAGTGGACTTCATGAAGAACAAAGGCTGCCCATACACATGCCAAGTTTCTTCCATAATTTCTACTAAGGTACAATATTGTCTTATTAGAATGTCCATTAGTAAAAAAAAAAAAAAAAAAAAAAAAGAAAAAGAAAAACAATTGCAATATACATGTTTTAATCGTTTCATGTAACTTCTACAATTTTTGGAAGTGCAGTTGCAGTTTCTGGAAGTTTTTGCTTTAAAAATTAGCAGATGGCCCAGTGGAAATTTGGCCTATAAGGAGGCTAGATCCCATTTAAAATTCCTAACTATTCTGGAGTCCTTTTTGAAGGTAGTAATTTCAGTAAAAGTAATCTGTTTTATATGGGGCAGTAAATGTAATTAAATGGGCGAGGGTGGTGACAATCTGTAGAGTTGGCATGCTATCAAGAAGATATTCATATTGGGCATGGGTCATAGGCATTAAATACAGGCCTAGTCTGTTCTGCACAGATACACTCTGGATGTCATGGGGTTGGTTTACAAAAGGCAAATAGACTTTTCACTTTACAAGGGAAGTTGCACTTTGCAAGGAGATTTGTCCCAGAGCACAGTAAATAAGGTGAAGCTCTACTACCATCATCCAATCACGTGCAAGCAAAAATGCAGTTTTTAAAAAATGTTCCTGCAAGTGATCGGGTATGGTTTGCAACCTGAAACTGCACTATATTTACTAAGCTCTGGGGGGAATTCCCTTGTACAGTGCAACTTCCCTTATGAACAGCCTATTAGCCTTTAGTAAATTAACCCCTATGCACAGTGATAGATGTTTGTAATGTTCACATATTATTTAAAATTTCTACCAATGTGAATGATGTTTATTAAATGGGAAATGACAGCCATCCACCACACATGTTGTGCCCTCTGAGGAACAATCTGCATTCAAATTGCTCTTCAGAGGGCATTTGACAAGGCAGTAAGGAGGTGTTATATGGCCTACTCACAACCTGTTTCAACCCCTTAAAGTGGTGTTCCGGTCGAAATTATACTTTTTAAATAAAAATACCCCTATAATGCACAAGCTTAATGTATTCTAGTAAAGTTAGTCTGTAAACTAAGGTCTGTTTTGTTAGTTTATAGCAGTAGTTTGTTATTTTATAAACTTACAGCAGGCCGTGGCCATCTTAAGTGTGGGCATCTGAAACAAGACTGTATTTCTTCCTGGATCTCATCCTTGCAGATCTCGCACATGCTCGGTGCAGCACAAGCAGTGTAATAGTTTTCAGGTCAGGTTTCCATAGCAACGGCAGTGTCAGAGGAAGTTGCCGCCCCTTCCCAGAAGGCATTGCAAACAGGAAATGATGCGATGGGCCACGGCCAGGGAGGAGGAAGTGAAAAATGAATACAGCAGATATACAGTAGGTGCTGAGAAAAAAAAAAATTTAAATATCCAATTCGTTTACAGTGCGCAGTTTAGTGAGGGATGCTGAAGAGTTGTAAAAGTGGGTGGAACTCCACTTTAAAGAGGAAGTAAACCTCCCTGTATTGTTTGTACCAATAAATAAGCCTATAATTTAGGAGATATTTACTGTATATGCCGCTGATGTAGCCATTGGCGCATGCGCTCTGAAGGAAGGGCGACCCGTGCCATTTCTTCAGAGCCCCATGCCGTGACCGGCAGCTCACACACGCATGCGCAGGAGTGACGTCATGTGGCTCGGGCCAGTCACACAGCCGGAGTCCTCGGACCTTGAAGAAAGATGGCAAAGATAGATGCGGCCTCCCGCGGTGAGAACAAGGGCTTTCCATTTGCAGGTATGTTTCACATAATGTGCTAGTATGCGATGCATACTAGCACATTATTATTATTATTATACAGGATTTATATAGCGCCAACAGTTTACGCAGCGCTTTACAATATGAAAAGGGAGACAATACAGTTATAATACAATAAAATACAAGAGGATTAAGAGAGCCCTGCTCAGAAGAGCTTACAATCTAATAGATGCCTTTACTTTGCAGGTAAGAAAAAAAAACCCCAGCGTTTACTTAACTTTAACCGCTTGCCGACCAGCTGCCACAGTTTTACTGCGGCAGAATGGCACGGCTGGGCAAAATGACGTTACCTTACGTCGCTTCGCCTTTTGGCCACTTTTGGCCGCTGGGCTCCCGCGATCGCTCATGACAGAGCGAGAACCGGGATCTGTGTGCGTAAACACACAGATCCCGGTTCTCTCACGGGAGAAGAGACAGATTGTGTGTTCATACTAAGTATGAACACCGATCTTTCTCTCCTCCTAGACAGTCCCATCCCCCCTACAGTTAGAACACATAGAGGGAACACAGTTAGAACACACCCATGGAACACAGTTAACCCCTTGATCACCCCCCTAGTGTTAACCCCTTCCCTGCCAGTGACATTTACACAGTAATCAGTGCCCATCAGTGAAGAAGAAAAATTGCTTATTTGCAACATTTCATAACCGAAACTAAGAAAACATTTTTTTTTGCAAAATGTTCAGTCTTTTTTTGTTTGTTTAGCAAAGAATAAAAAAAAAAACAGTGGTGATTAAATATCACCAAAAGAAAGCTCTGTCTCAAAAAAAAAAATTATTAAAAGTGTAATTTGGTTACAGTGTTGCATGACCGTGCAATTGTCAAAGTGCCACAGCGCTGAAATCTGAAAATTGGCCTGGGCAGGAAGGGGGTGAAAGTGCCCAGTATTGAAGTGGTTAATAGAAGCCCAAGATTTCTAGTCCTTCTACACAGAAAAAAAACAAAAACTTGTTCATAATTAATATTTCCTAGGAAGCAACATAGCAAGGAAAAGAAAGCACTGGTCTACATGTGATTTTCAGAGGATACAAAGATCATTTACATAAAAGGAAATAAAAATGGAAAATGCTGAGGTGTGTATGCTGCAAGTCATCTGATAAATCAATGAACTAATATTAGGAGGTCCAAAGGTGGAAGCTCACAGTTGTTAGTAGTAGTGATAAGCTCAGACAATGTGTGTAATGGGCGGGTTTATAGAGCTCCTTCAGTTTACACAGGAAAGGTCTCAGCAATGTATTTATAGGAGACTTTTCAGTTCAGTATATAGCACTGAGCCAGCCTGCCGAACAGGAGAGCCACCATCCAGATTCACATCACCGACACCAGGTACTACACATCATCACACAGGGGGGTGGACTACACTATGCACCTTGTACAGGCACTGAGGATGGAAGAATAAATACGCACGTATTATAGGCTGGTCAATTTAAATGTTGGCGAAACCTGTGAAATGGACATTTGGCATTTCTCAGCCTGAATTTTGGGCTGAATTTAAGACCTGAAACCAACCAAAAGATGCACAGGGCTCCTGTGCAATTCGCACCGGAGCTGCTGCGGAGATGTTAACCAGCTCCATAGAGAGCCAGTCACAATCTCCTGCTATGCGAATTGGATACGGAGAAACCCACATCCAATTCACAATAGTGTGAACCCAGCCTGAAGATTGAATTTGCTAATACACAGGCAGAGCAGACAGCCCAAGATTTCTAGTACTTTAGCTAAGTATGAAAATCTGGCCATCAGCAGTGCTGATAAAATGTAACAAAAATGGACAATCTATTGTTTGGGGTACAACAGGAACATTTGTAGGACAACCACATATACTCACCAATGCAATGTAAAAAAAAAAAAAATCACATCTTCCATCCCAACTGAGCTACGTCTGAACCCATAATCATCAGCTGGTCAGAGAGAGAATCATTACAGGTTCCAACTATTAACAAAGATTACATTAAAAAAAACCTACTCACTATATACTCTACACATTTATGGGCACTTTAGGCATTGTTGTCACAAAATTCAGTGATTATATTTTGTCCGCTTTGTTTAAAAAAAAAAAAAAGTATATATATATATATATATATATATATATATATATATACTTGTACATTGTAATGAAAAAGTCATTAGAAAAGTAATACAGTAAAAAAAAAAAAAAAAATATATATATATATATATATATATATATATATACATATATATTTTACTGTATTACTTTTCTAATGACTTTTTCATTACAATGCTTGCTTTTACATAATGTACGCAACAATAACCTTCTTAACTGTTGATCACATTGAAGGGCTTTATAGTTCATCAATTAAATACATTTCTGTCTATCTATCAGTGCATTAAAATAAATGTAAGTAAAAATGCAGGTGGCCTGAGGGACACTTGAATCCAGTTATAACAAAATCGCATTCCCTAATTTAATTTAGAATTAAATGCTCCAAGTGTAGATCATGCCGAAATTGCATTTAATGTTGACCACTGTGTAAAAGTGCTCTAAAAAATAATAGTTATCACAGTATGTCTCAATAGTAAGCGCAAGCATACGGGTATACATATTTATGATTAATGGAGTGTGCATTTTTTATATAATTGCATCATTTTAGATCTTAATTTCTACATAAAGAATCAAGTGCAACAGTCACAGTGTTTCAGAATGTAAAAGCTCTATAAATAATATAGTTTAGCAAATGATGATTAAAAACTATTATTTGCAGTTAAATTGTATGTCAACCCGAAAACGTAATTTATATATATGCTTGCTCATGCCACACTAAAGTCCTTTTGAATAATCTTTTAAAGGATTGCATTATCAGTCTTACATTTCTATCTAGCTATTCAGCAAAGATAGTGTACGCAAGGTGACATTCACACTGTCATTCAATAAAGCTACAATATCGTCACCCTTATATGCTTCCTCCCTGTAGTCTCTCCTATTACACCTACTTTAGTAGGAAGTGCACAGCAGCGATGTCACAAACACACATTTGCTGCCACTACTTCTAATCCACCCATAGCCCTAGCAGTGCACAGGACTTGCATAGTGGAGGTCACATGACTACTAGAACGAAGCAAATAATTCTGAGGCTAATTTCTATTGTGCGGGCCATATAAGCTGGAAAATACCCTGCAAGGTCCTTTATTTTTAATTCTTTATTTAGGTATCAAGGAATTTGGTACAACAATACAGAGTAGTACAAAGTAACATCCCAACACAGTCAACCTAAAAACATGCATAGCTCTTCTGACTGAGCCGTAAAAATAATCATTCCAGGCGTTCCCAATCTTACAAAAAATAGGATGTTCTTACATATCAAGTAACCAATTCCCCGAAAAGACTTTTATACATATTTATATATGAGACCGAATAATCGATCCCAGGAAGCACACCCTTGCAACTTTCCTTTATATCAACTTTAGGAAATCAAAGATTGTCAGGCAAAAAAATGTATCGGCATGCCAGAGAATTTTGTAGCCAAAATATTATATGTAAAAAACAATAAGTGCTAAATACCTGCAAATACATTATACAGACAACTCAAGTAGTTATTAACTTGTGTGATTGAATATGGATGATCCTATGTTGGCTTGTTGATGCCTTTATTATTCCACATAAAGTATAGTCCTATTATATACTTAGCATATTTCGCAGCTGGCCTCAAAGCATTAGCTTTAATATATTGTTTCATTTGATTTATTGTTACCGGAACGTAGGCTCATTCGCTTTTTTTTTTTTTTTTTTTTAGGAGGGTTTTTTAAAATATAAAACTTTTTATTTTTTTTACAGTTCTCCATAATGCCTAAGTAGCTAGAGAAAGTTCCAGACAAAGGTGTGCCAAGTTAATCATTAACAAAACAACCAAACCACAAATGTCTCCTGATAACAGGTTTACAGTTGGAACTATTACCAGCTACAAAACTATGCAATCCATTAATCTTCAGTACGGTCCTATGGCTGAGTCAGTATTTCTTGTGACAACTGGCCGCTGAGCAATACATGTAACAAAGCACCAAAGGCACACCATATATATGGAGCCCTATCGCACTTCACAACAAACACAAATTTTTTAAAAAGGGGATGCAAATCGGACTACACATTACAATAATTCTATATACAACATCCAGATCTACAATCCATTGTGTTTTGTATTTATTTAACTTTATTATTTATTGTATTTATGTAAATTTGATTTCAAGAAAATAGGGGCTCAAATAGAAGTTTAAAGCATTTGCATTTTCTGTTGGTTTGTCCCGTATTTTAATAACGGACACTACCATTTTCTTTATAGGTTTTTCAGTTATTAATATAAGAAAAAGCCAATCATTGTATTAGAAGCAGCTGTTAGTAATGGAAACCGGTACTTTAGGACATTATTTTGTAATTGCTGTTATAAACAGACAGTATAATAATAAAAGGGTCTATGAGCTGTACTAAAGACAGTACATAGTCTTTTTTTTTTACTTTTTTTGATAGAGTAGGGAAAAGTAAAGGTGTTTTTTTTATTGCCCTTTTGATTTGTCCTTATGACCGCTGTTATTGGTGTTGAAAATGAGGGAACATCTCCGGAACAGGAATAGATGGGAGGTCCTTCAATGGAGACACTCACTGCAGTGAAAACAGTCTAAGAAAGAATTGCTCTCAGTTTAGAGATGTCTCCTCTAACTTCAGGTTGTACCTTTTGAAAAGCAAAGGGCTATGTCCTCCAAATAGGAAGTTAAAAAAAGAGATCTTTTAACCATTCCCTATCCTATTCTTAATCAGCACAAGGGACAGTACTTACATTCAATCAGAAGTATCCTTTGTGCTGTTGCTGGCTGTATTTGTTGGATTCTGAAATCCTCGCCCCCCCCCCAAAAAAAAAAAAAATCAACCTCTGGTGCTACTGGACCTGTCATAGGCACTCATTAAGAATGATGACTATGGCTGCCCTTTCTGCCCCTCCTTCTCCATTCATAGATGCTGTACTATAGTTTATAGTAACGAAAAGTGCTTATGAATGGTGGATGGGCAGATGAATGAAAGGCCTGCCTCCTCCAGCACATTTCATTGATGGAAGTGATAGTACAACTTCTGTAAATGGAAGCATGGGAAAGAAAGGGCGGGCATAGTCAACACTCTTAATGAGTGTCTTTGACAGATCCAGCAGCTATATTAACCCCTGTGGCACCAGAAGATTACTGCCGCAACGGTATTGGGGGTTGGGGGCAGAGGACCGAAGATTTCAACTAAGAGAGCAGCCACCAACACAAGGGACACTTCTTATTGAATGTAAGTACTAAACTTAGGATTTAAAGTGGATCCTCATTGCATCTGAGCACCACAAATCAAAAACACAATTTCATTTTTTTGTAATATTCAAAGCAAACTCCCCCATCCATCCATGTCTCCATGCTTTATTTTGTTGAGAAATCACTTTGAAAAACACCCTCCCTGGCACTTCTGGCCGAGGCCATCTTGAGTAAGGGCAAATGATTGATGTAGCATTTACTTCCTGGAATCCATTTTGCCCTTAGCTTAGGCATGCATGCGGGAGGGTGTGCTTAGCTGAGAAAACCTCTCCTCAAGATTCCTAGGATGTATGACATCATTTGCCTAGGCAAAAAAAAAGGAAGTAACTGAAGAAATGTTTAAAACAAGTAAATGTGATATTCTCTTTCCTATCTATTTACTAATGCTAGCAGCAGGAGCATTAAAAATAATCAATGTTGATTGGGAGAGCAAAGTTCTGTTTAATGACAGTAAAGGTCTATATCAGCTTTTTGATTTGAAATCACTTCCTGGGAGAAGTAGCAACTATAAATTAGAACAAAGTACAGGGACGATGTATGTAGTACAATTATCTTATCATTGGAAGTTACTTTAGTGCGGTGCATGAACGTTATCATGTTCAGTGCAGTAGAATGCTTCTGCACATCCATATTATATGACTGCCCCACCTCGTGACTTTTACTCTTTCTAGAATGAATAAAATCATACAGAGAATAATGCTTGATTAACATGTTAGTGTCCAAATCACATGAACAACAATGGCAGAGGCAGGAGGATGGTTTGGAAACTCTGAAATAAACTCCAGAAAATCATTCTCGGCCATGTATATATATTGCAGCAATATTATCAAACTTCATTGCTGGTGCCTTAAAGTGATTGTAAACCCATTACAACCACTTTAACCTACAGGTAAGCCTAGATTAAGGCTTACCTGTAGGTGCAAGAAATATCTCCCAAACCTAAAATATTTAGGAGATATTTGCAGAAATAGAGACACCGATGTCTACGGCGCATGCGCCATAGTCATCTGGCGCATGCGCACTGAGCGTGCCGTTTCTAACTGTGATCATGCCATTAGTGGCGGCACCAGTGCGCATGCACGGGAGTGACGTCATCGCGGCTCCGGCCAGTCACAGCGGAGCTGCGATACCCGGAAGTCACTCCGGGATAGATGGTGGCGTCGGAGGTGGTGAACGAGGGCCGATGCGTGGGCTTCAATCTCAGGTAAGTAATTCATGAGCTAGTATGCCTTTGTCTTGCAGGGTGTATTTTTTTTTTATTTTTCAGAGGCTTTACTTCCTCTTTAATTGCTTCTGTTCTGTTGGTACTAGGACAGGCCATTGCTTTAGACACTGACACACTGAGGCAGTTTTCAGGCATTTTAGCTCTAAAGATAGCACCTGTAAAGCGTCTGACAACTGCCTCTAATGCCTCCCCAGTGTGAAAGCCTGAGTGCTTATACACTGGGGCGGTGCAATTGCAGGACAGGAAAAAAAGTCCTGCAAGCAGCATCTTTGGGGCAGTGCGGGAGCGATGTATACAGCGCTTCCGCACCACCCCTGCCCATTGAAATCAATGGACAGTGCTTCCCAAGTGCCTGAAAAGTGTTTTGGAAGCACCGCAACACGGACGCTTTTAACCCCTTCTTGGGAGTTAAAAGCGCCCCCGCTAGTGGCCGAAAAGTGCCGCTTAACCTCCCTGGTGGTTTTCCCGAGTGTGGCTCGGGGTTAAATTTCAGTACCATTAGCGGTAACCCCGAGCAGCACTCGGGATTGCATTGCAGGATTCTGGTGCAGTGTACTTACCTTGTCCCCAGGATCCTGCGATGTCCCCCCGCTGTGTCTGCGGGCTCTGTCCTCTGCCCGACGCCTCTATGTGCCATACTCCGTTCCATGCGAGCGTCGCAACGCACGGGGCGGAGCCCGGCGGTAAATTTAAAAGATAGAAAATTCATAACACATACAGTACACTGTAATCTTACAGATTACATTACAGTATGAAATCATTTCACATCCCTTTTGTCCCTAATTCTTTGTCCAGTGCCCTGCATGCAGTTTTATATTATATATACTGTTCTTTCTGCCTGGAAACTGGAGATTGTCCATAGCAACTAAAAAGTGTCCTTTTATTTCAAAAGTGGTTTTAGACCAGCTAGAAAACAGCGATAGTAAATTAGAACACTTGCAGAATTGAGCGATAGTGAATCGTGGGGAAATTAATTTTATTATTATTATATATATATTTTTTTTAAATTATTTATAGTTATTTATTATATTATAATTTATGATTTTGCGTTTCAAACTTTATCATACCCAGGATGTCTACTAGACTCTTGTTTGGACAGATTTAAGTGTGTTATTGCTAAGAATTACAGGCCTACAATATAAAACGCCAAATTTCTATGTAAAATAATTGTACCGCTTTGAGACGCAAAAATCTAACATAATCATACCGCCAGGGAGGTTAAACAATGGTAAAGTGCTGCTAAAACTAGATGCGCTTTACCACTAACGGACCCGCCATCCCAGTGTAAAAGCAGCCTAAAGCTCATTGAACAGACTCGAAGGGTCCACCTCAGTCTGTTACAGCATTGATGAAGTCACATGGTAACATGTGTTGAGGTAAAGCAGTCCCTTCATTTGAATGGGCTGCTAACGCACCACAATGGACTGAAAATTGGACCTGCAGTATTTTTCATAAAGCAGTACATCAGAAAGCACGGAAGTGCACTACCATGTGTTGCGCAAGCACATTAAGGCCATCTTGACTTGTATTCCATAACTGATTAGGCTAAAGCAGAGCTAGAGATGCCTTAAATGGTACTTCAAGCTGTGTCCAAACTTCTTGGAAAAGGAGGAAACCAATCACACATGCAAAAAAAAAAAAAAAGTGATAGTAAATCAACCGCACAGTGTACAGAAGAAGAAACTTTCGCTAGGTACATTTGAAAAACTTCTCAATGCATTTCTTGAGTCAGTTGACCAGCTTCATCGAGCGATGTGAAAATGAATAGGTAAGTACCAAATCTGCAGCAACAAATATCTCATATGTACTACACAATGACACGTGGGGGGGTTTATTTACTAAAGGCAAACCCACTTTGCACTACAAGTGCACTGCAAGTACACTTGGAAGCGCAGTCGCTGTAGATCTGAGAGGGACATGCAAGGAAAATAAAAAACAGCATTTTAGCTTGCACATGATTGGATGATAAAAATCAGCAGAGCTCCCCCTCATTTCAGATCTTCCCCTCGGACCTACAGTGACTGCACTTCCAAGTGCACTTGTAGTGCAAAGTGGATTTGCCTTTAGTAAATAAACCCCATAATCCTCATTTATATGTCACTTACAGGCAAGCTGAACAGTCAATAGAATGCTTGGGGCTTCCAGTTGTTCCCTGTATGTGTTATGTCTTGATGGCAATTAGGACTCTCCCTGTTTTTTATCTCCTACTGGCTTTCACCTGGGGGGTTATAGGAGAACCAGACCCCCCCAGGCATTCTGTTGACTGTTCAGCTTACCTGTAAGTGACATATAAATGAAGATTTTGTATGATTGTGTAGTATTTATAAGCGATGTATGTGATTGCAAATGTGGTACTTACCAATCCCTCATGATACAGTTTTCACAGCTACTAATGAAGCAACTCAACTTACTTGAGAAATGCATTTAGAATTTACCCAGGCCCCATTACTGCAATCAGCATTAAAGATGATACTGATATATTACTGATACTGTATGTGTAAAGTTCTGATGGGAGGGACAACCAGGGTTATCAATGGAAAAGGTGTATTATATGAAATTGAACACTAAGTTTTTCAAATGTGCCCTTCCTATTTTAAAAAAGCTTTTCACCGTTAGGAGCATGTTTTATGCTACACACATTGTTAGGGTGTAACATGCTACATGTTCCTATGCACCTACTGCCAGCATTCCCCTCTTTGTGACAGCAGGTAGAGGATCTTTTCCTCACACCCGCTGTCACTTTTTGAACACAGCGCGACTGTGCAGGGCTTCGGCCACACAGCTGCGTCATTCATTTACAGAGGTGTGTGAATGAAAAACCTATAAGTATCTTCTGTCACCGTAGCAGATATACTTGTAGTTTGAATAGGCTGTGAATGCGCTGCTCAGCACGCTCGTAGTTCATTCTTTTTTCCTCTATCTTTGTAACAGCCTTTGTATAGGGATACAGACACAAAGCTAGAGAAAGACAGGAACCTGACATGGCACCTGTGATCTACTGATGCTCTGTAGGCTCCTTAAAGTGGGAGTCCAGCGACCAATCTTTTTTTTTTTTTTTTTAGGTCATTGAGACACTTTGCTAATCCCAAAATAATACTCACAGTTTGGGTGTAATATTTCCGCCTCTGTCTGTTTTAGTACTGAAGAATAACTTTAAAAATGTGATGCTGGCTGTTTCCATCTTGCTTGTTGGCATGTGAAGCCCACAAGCATTGATTTCCTGGATGCGGTGAATGCTGTTCATTCACAGCTTGTTCAGGCGCATGATCATTGTTCCTGCACTGAATCTTGGGAAGCCTGACACTAAGCTCCCAGGAGACAGTGCAGCGCCGAGGGAAGGCAATAAACACGCCTACTCCCATGGGAGGAGAGACAGGAAGTGCCACAACAAAGTACAATATAAAGGTAATTACAGCGATAAAAAAATTTTTTGTGCGGCATTTGAACATCTATGCAATTAACTGAAGGGGGTAAAATTAAGTTAAAAATTTGAGTGGAACCCGCTTTTAAAAAAATGCTATTTTTTTTTTTTACCTGCGAAAATATGTGCTTTTAATTATTTTTTTGAAGGGTGAACTTAGCCTTTAAGATACAAGGTGTATTGAAAAATTCCTATGAAACACCTGAAAAGTCCCAGCAAGCTTTTACAGTTTGCACTCTCCAGCTATAGTAAATAAACCCCATTGTATACTTAAAGGTGGGGTATGCCTGTATTTGCTTTACAATCCTTAACATAAGGCCTCATGCACACTAAAGCATACAACTATATGTGGGCTATGTTTTGCCTGCACAAGATGCATAGGTACTCACACTGTCTATGATTGGGCGGTGAACCCACACAGATGTCAAATTGGGAGCATCGGCTATGTCCATGTACTGAGTTTCCTAATGACTTGACTGCACATAGGATTACCTGCATGTGGATGAATGGAACACTTCTGCATCCTGTGCAGGTAAGCATGGCCTTGAGTACGCCCTTGTGAACAAGGCCTAAACATAAGGGATGTGATGTGATAATCCACATGGTCACTTTAATTCTCACAGAGTTATATTTTACAAAGCAATAAAAAAACCTGTAAAAAAAGCAATAAAAACACATTTTGTCCAGCACTGAAACAATCTGGTTGTTGCAGGAGAAATTTGAACAATCAGGCTGGCAGCATCAGGTTCTCCCAAGAATCTTCAGGCAGTGCTCTTGCCAATGTGCTTTTACTGCCTCTCATGCCTCCCCAGTGTGAAAGCCCGAGTGCTTATACACTGGGGAGGTGCACTTGCAGGACGGGAAAAAAAGTCCTGCAAGCAGTATGTTTGGGGCAGTGTATACAGCTCTTCCGCACCACCCCTGCCCATTGAAATGAATGGACAGTGCTTCCCAAGTTCCTGAAAAGTGTTTCAGGAGCGCCGCAACACAGGCGCTTTTAAATCCTTCTTGGGAGTTAAAAGCGCCCCCGCTAGTGGCCGAAAAGTGCAGCTTCAACTCCCTGGCGGTTTTCCAGAGTGTGGCTCGGGGTTACATTTCAGTACCATTAGTGGTAACCCCAAGCCACACTCGGGATTGCATTGCAGGATCCTGGTGCAGTGTACTTACCTTGTCCCCAGGATCCTGCGATGTCCCCCCCGCTGTGTCTGCGGGCTCATTCACACTAAAACATACAACTGTATGTGGGCTATGTTTTGCCTGCACAAGATGCATAGGTACTCACACTGTCTACGATTGGACGGTGAACCCACACAGATGTCAAATTGGGAGCAGCGGCTATGTCCATGTACTGAGTTTCTTATTGACTTGACTGCACATAGGATTACCTGCATGTGGATGATTGGAACACCTCTGCATCCTGTGCAGGCAAGCACGGCCTTGAGTACGCCCTTGTGAACAAGGCCTAAACATAAGGGATGTGATGTGATAATCCACATGGTCGCTTTAATTCTCACAGTTATATTTTACAAAGCAATAAAAAAAACCTGTAATAAAAAAGCAATGAAAACACATTTTGTCCAGCACTGAAACAATCTGGTTGTTGCAAGAGAAATTTGACCAATCAGGCTGGCAGCATCAGGTTCTCCCAAGAATCTTCAGGCAGTGCTCTTGCCAATGTGCTTTTACTGTCAGGACTAAAATTGGAAGGTGGGGGGGGGGCACTTGTGCACCAAGAGGTCCCCTTTGACACCAGTATGTTCTAAGCCCTTGATAGGTTGATAGCTATACAAATACAAAGTAAGGATCATGGTTGTGCTTAAGATCTTATCATTCTTCTAGTTCCAGACAATAAAGAGTTGTGTTAGTTAATGATTTTCACAGGACACAGACGGATTGTCATAAATCTCATTCTGGCCTTGAATAGGCAGATTTTCATGATTAAGAAGAAAAGATTAGAACTGTGTACCTGAAACAGAATAAATGTATACTTACCAGCTCAAACAAGCTTTTTTTTCTATGTGTGTTAAAAGGACCACTTACTTCACTCTTAGGCATTCCTTACTTTTTTTTTAAAGGAGCTACTGGTCAAATTGCTTTAACCCCAGATTAGGGCACACACAACCAGGCACATAGCATTTTCTCCACTTACGCTGACTTGAATGGAACAGTCCAGGGGTGTCTTTTTAGGCTTTTATTTGAATTATGAACAGGGATCGTGTGAAAGGATTATGGGCTAACCCCCCCAAAAAAACTGATGAACCCAACACTTTGAGGACTCCTTCTTTATCTTGCTGAGCTGTACAAAATATCCCACAGAAGCAAGAAATCATCTATGTGGACTTTTATTAAACTCTCCAGTATCTTCCCAACTATAGAAGTTTAGCAGGTCTATAGTTACTTGGTAAAGACTTTGACCCCTTTTTAAATAGAGGCACCACATTGGCCTTACAACCATCCAGTGGTACTATTCCAGACAATAACGAGTTCATAAAAATTTAGAAACAATGGCTTTGAAATGACAAAGCTCAATTATTTTAAGATCTGTGGGTTTATGCCATCTGGTCCAGGTGCTTTATCCACCTTTGTGCTGTCTAAATATTTCTGGACCATATCACTTTTGAGCTATTGTGGATCATTTGTCAACATCATCCCCATTATGGACATGGGCTCCACCATGCTCCTTTGTATACATAGAGTTGAAGAAAGTATTAATTTAAATTTCCCTTCTATTTGTCCCCAGTTGCCCACTCTAGATATTTTGTAAAGGGCCTACTTGCTCAGACCTGACCTTTTCACTATTAATATATTTTAACCCTTTCATGCCTAAGCCTATTTCTGACATTTGTTGCTTACAAGTTAAAATCCATATTTTTTGCAAGAAAATTATTTGAACCACCAAACATTAAATATATATTTTCAGCAGAAACCCTAGAGAATAAAATGGCGATTGTTGCAATATTTTATGGCACACTGTATTTGCGTAGCGGTCTTTCAAACACAATTTCTGGGGAAAAAAGACACTTTCATGAATTTAAAAAAAACTAAACAGTAAAGTTAGCCCAATTTTTTGTATAATGTGAAAGATGATGTTACGTCAATACCTAACATGTCATGCTTTGACATGTCATGCTTTGAAATTGTCATGCTTTGAAATTGTGCACACTCGTGGAATGGCGACAAATTACAGTAGCTAAAAATGTCCATAAAAAGAAATGAATATATTACAGCCCTCACAATAGTGTAAATAATATATCAGAAAATAAAGTGAAAACAATTCATAAGTAAGTGAATGTCCATATCTTGGTGAATGATGTGCTCTAATTCATAAAGTGCGATCATGCTCCAAACTCGAGAATTGGAGCACATCATTCACCAACATATAGACATTCCCTTACTTATGAATTGTTTTCACTTTATTTTCTGATATATTATTTACACTATTGCGAGCACTGTAATATATTCATTTCATTTGTCGAGTGTATAGCACTTTGTGTACAGCAGCTGCAACTTTATTTTTATTTGGTTTAACACATTCATATTTTTACTTCTAGTGCAAGTATATATATTTAGAATATATTTCTTAAAAATCTCCATAGGCGACGCTTTAAAAAAAAAGGGGGTCTAGTGCTAGAATTATTGCTCACGCTCTGACGATCACAGCGATACCTCACATGTGTGATTTGAACACTGTTTACAGATGCAGGCGCTACTTAAACGTGCCTTTTCTTTGCTGCTTTTCTTTATTTTTTTATTTATTTATTTATTTTAATTTTTTCACATTGTCTCTAAAAAAAAAAAAAATTTGATCACCTTTATTGCTGTTACTAGGAATGTAAACATCCCTTGTGACAGTAATAAGTGGTGACAGGTACTCTTTATGGAGGGATCATGGGTCTAACAAAACCCAAATTCCTCCTTTGCACTTCAAAGTATTCAGGCGATTCTGAATACTGTCATTTTTTTTTATTTGCCGCCATTGGCAGACGAGTAAACCGGAAGTGACATTGTGATGTCGCTTTCGTGTCTACACATAAGAGACTTGATGGAAGCCATTTACAGCTTCCTTCCAGTCTCACTCTATCCGGCGGAAGTGGATTAGGTCTCCCGGTGGGGCGGGAGGCCCGGGAAGAGCGGCGGAAGGCAGTGGAAGGGGGGACGTCCCCTCCCACTCTCTCGGGATAACAGCCGAGCGGCTTTTAGCCGCATCAGTTGTTATCCCTAAAGAGCTGACCGCCCGCTTTAAAAAAACGGTACCGGGATGATGTCTGCAGCTGCAGGCATCATCCCGGTATAACCCCTTAAAGCCAAGGCTGCATATGTGTGTACGGTCAGCGCTAAGGGGTTAAGAATTTCTGGGGGTTTTTCCTACTATGTTTTGCAATCTGTCATTTGTTTTGAATTTTTGCAGCCTTGATTTCCTTTCTACATATTCTGTTATATTCTTTGTAACATTTAAACAATGATAGTGTTTCTTCATTTTTATATATTTTTTAAATGCTTTTTTCTTATTATTTATAGTTTTTCTAACATTGGCAATGAGCCACATAGTTTTTGTTTTTAGCCTTTTAAACTTATTGCCCACGGTAATGTATTTTGTATGTTCTAGGCTTCCACATTCTCCACTTTGTTATATACTTCACATCACTCTACTTTATACTTTATACACCATGCTCTATACTCTGTACACTGTGCTGTACATAAGATATGCAATACCTCTAATGATCATACAGTTGTCTTATAAATACCACTAGCAAAGTGTTATGACTTTTGAGTTCTACCCTGTTCAAGGACCTGGCACAAATTTGCTAGTGAATCTACATAAAAAGGAAACACTTTAACTGAATTTTACATATAATTCTCTAGATACATGAGGGACAATTGCAGCAGCTTCTTAGAAAGTTCATCAAAGCTTTTAAGTGTGACATTGGAACGGTCTGCTGCTGCATTATGTGAAGATTCCTGGTACATAGCCAAGTGTTTTGTGCTGCAGTGCCAAATGGTGCTGTCCAGAGCGGAGGTTCTGAAATCAAGATTTTCTATAAACTCAATTATTCAAATCTCATCATAGTCTGAAGTCCACCCTGGGTACATCTATTCTGGTCTTTGTGCTTGTTATTTTTCAAAACCACATCAAATTACAGAAAATAAGAATAGTTTTAGTTTTAAATAAGATAATTGTTGGGTGACTAAACTGGGATCATTTGAGGGTATTTTCTGTTGTGCCTTTTTGGCTAAGTACTTATATACCCATTGATGAGATGCGCTCCTGCTGCCAAAAAAATATAACACTTGCCCAGTCTGTCAAATCTGTTCTTACAAGACATGACAGGAAAATATTCAGCTTTGAGAATATTCAGTATTGCTTTTTATAGTGTTTTTAAAATAAGTCTAACCCACAAAAAGCAAAAAAAAAAAAAAAAAAAAATCACTATCCTAAACTCCACCCTAAAAAAAGAAAAAAAGAAATTTCTTTATGGCTTTGGCCATACATGGATTGAAATTCACCCAGTTAGGCAGGAGTGAATTGTGCTCTATGTATGGCCATTCCCGTTTATGCAAAGTTGATCTATCGATCGACTTTTCATGAATGAGCCTGTTGGAAAATCTCCGCTTGATCAATGCATGTAGCCAAAAGGCTGATGTGCTGATCAGTGTGTTTTTTTAATAATTTCTTTATTTATCAAAAACCGATGGTTTACAAAGGCATACAAAACAAAGGTATACAAAACAAAATAGTGGGAGAGGCCCGCTGTCAGAATACAAAGATACAGCAGGGAGGATTTCCCCATCCACCTTGAATGTTTGGATGAGGAAATTGGCTCAGTTTTTCTCATTCAGCCAGCTGGCTGAATCGAAAGGAAAAAAAAAAAAAAAAAAAAAACTTAGTAATGTATGTCCAGTTTTAAAGTTGGATCCCTCCCAGCAACCAACTGCTTCCCAATGCTTCTGGGCAAACCCAGGTACAAGTAGTCTCACTGTGCCATTATTTCCCTGTAGAAAAAGTCACAGTTCAGATATGGCAGCTATGGACAGCTCATATCTGGAGTGAACATAGAAGAATTTGAGGGATCTTAGTTTTGTTTTGAGTAGGAAGCAGCCGCAGAAAAAGGGGGGCTGTGTCTGCACACACACTATAAAATATATATCCATAGAACAGCTTTATATAAGTCACTCAAAAGACAACACCTAGTGCCAAAGACACAGTGAACCCCTCAGGGATTGTTAAATGGACAGACCAGGTGAGTAAAAAAGTACAAATGTTATTGAGACATCATAAAGATAAATGACAAATAGTGCCAAAAAAACATATATAGTGTAACATCAGATAAAATCAAATGTAATTGTGATACAAAGTACCCAAAAAAACACATCATGTATGTCAGACAGTGGCTGCCCTCGTAGAGCTAACGGGCTAGCCTAAGCACACACAAGCGTGGACACCTTACTTGTTTCAGACCATTGTAGGTCCTTCTTCAGAGGTTTTTAAGTCATATGGGTAATAGATTCTACAATGTAAATGTATAATATTAGTATCATAGTAACATAAAGAACAAGAAACAATATATATATATATATATATATATATATATATATATATATATATATATATATACAGGGCAGGACTTAGGGTGGTGGGGGCCCCTGGGCTTGAGTCACTTTCAGGCCCTACCCTTCTATACATATGCACAGCTCTATAAAACAGAAATAGAAAAGGACAAGGTGCGCCAGACTCAGTGCAGTATTAAAAAACTTCTGTTTAATTGGACAAGACAAAACAGCCAAATGGCTACTCACAAAAGTAGATAATATATGAGCGTATAAGTGGGGGATACTGTACTGGTATTCGTCCTGGGTCCACGATTAATAAAATCAATAAAAATGGATAAAATGATAATTACCGTATTTATCGGCGTATAACACGCACCCCAAGTTTAGGAGGGAATTTTAAGGCAAAAAACTTTTAGGAGGGAAGTTTAAGGAAAAAAACTTACATTTAAATGCCCATCAATGCAGCCTTATCAGTGTCCATCTGCAGCCATGTCAGTGTCAGTGTAGTCTTGTCAGTGTAGCCGTGCCCCAGTGTCATTGCTGCCTTTCAGTTTAAAAATGGCGCCGCCGAGATACAGAGCTGGATCTCCTTTGTATCTCGGCAGGTTTTGGACGCTCTCGGCGGCTTTCGAAACGAGCGGGGCCGGCGGGGCCCCTATAGGCCGGGGCCTATGGGCTTGAGCCCAGTCAAGCCCAATGGTAAGTCCGGCCCTGTATATATATATATATATATGTTATATAAGACACTCATGACAACAAGTACAATTTGAATAGCTTGCTTCAGGCACAACTGATACATGGAACATTTCAAATCGTAAAACATGACATTAGTAGAAACCTGTCAGGAAGCAAAATAAGAACTTCAATTGCCAACATGGTTTTTACAAATACAAACCTGAAAAACTTCACTACTTAGTGGGTCATAATTTTTATAGCCTTTTTTTAAATAAAAAAAAAAACCCTTTTACATAGGCACATATTTTTCTGTCTGCAGAGAATACTAGGCTTTCCAACCAGAAAGTCAGACATTAGCTCTGCTATTATTGACTGTGCATCCAGATAGAAAATAGGAGGGACACTGTACCTACTATATGGTTGGAGGTGTAACATCCGGCTGTCCACCAAGTTACACCAGGAACCCCTATGATATTGTTCCCAACTCAGGCAAGAGAAGGATGCAGACATGGTCATATGTACTATTATGTGTACGTTGTAGAAGGCTTGTGCTTATAGGTTGCAGAAGCAAAGAGGCAGCTTTTTTCCTGCATAGTTAATAGATGCATTTTCCCTATCATCAGCAAAAATATAACCATCTCATATCAGCTTATTTACATATTGTTAAAAATACTAAGCCTGGGTATGACAAGTAAAACAAGAAGGGATGGCCATGGGTCACACAGAACATAAGAGAAAAAGGATTTAATGAATGGAAGGTTCTTTACAGCTCTGTTGTTAACCCCTGCCACAAGTCACAAGTGCATGATTTAATTATTTCATTGTATCATGTATGACCATGTTATACCAGTAAACAAAAAAAAAGTACAATCTTTTCACTAAACCATGTGTTGAGCAATTGATTTCAAATTCAATCCATCTGTAACAGTAGACAAGATAAGAGGCATTGAATTACAAGGAAAGCACTTTTCTATGAAAGGCCAGATGATGTGCTGAAAGCATTATAGTTACAGTTATCACAGGGAAAACTAACAGACATGTCTGCCTAAAAGCTCTACCAAAGCAGATTTTACAAAACATCAGATAAACCCTAAACTTTAGGTCATACATGTACAGATTTCTTTAGTTTAGTCTGTAGGCTGAACAAAAGAAAATTAACAGAAAAAAAAAGTATTCATACCCCTTGAAATTTTCCAAATTTTGTCATGTTACAACCAAAAACCTAAATGTACAGTATTTTATTGGGATTTTATGTGAGAGACGAACACAAAATGGCACATAATTGTGAAGTGGAAGGAAAATGATAATTGATTTTTGTACATTATTTACAAATAAATATGTGAAAAGTGTGGCGTGCATTTCTATTCAGTCCCCCTGAGTCAATACTTTATAGAACCACCTTTTACTGCAATTACAGCTGCAAGTCTTTTTTGGGGATGTCTCTAACAGCTTTGCATATTTAGAGAGTGAGATTCTCAATTGGATTTAGGTCTGGACTTTGACTGGGCAATTCTAGCACATGAATACACTTTGATCTAAACCATGGGTGCTCAACCTGTGGCCCTCCAGCTGTCGTGGAAATACAAGTCCTATCATGCCTCTGCCTTTTGGAATCAGGCTTGTAACTTTCAACCTTACAATGCCTCATGGGACTTGTAGTTCCGCAGCAGCTGGAGGGCCACAGGTTGAGCACCCATGATCTAAACCATTCCATTGTAGCTCTGGCTGTATGTTGTCCTGCTGGTAGGCGAACCTCTGCCCCAGTCTCAAGTTTTTTTGAGACTCTAACATGTTTTCTTCTAAGATTGCCCTGTATTTGGCTCCATCCATCTTCCCATCAACTCTGACCAGCTTCCCTGTCCCTGCTGAAGAAAAGCATCCCCACAACATGATGCTGCCACCACAATGTTTTAACGGTAGGGATGGTGTGTTCAGGGTGATGTGCAGTGTTAGTTTTCCACTACATATAGCATTTTGCTTTTAGGTCAAAAAGTTAAATTTTGATCTCATCTGATCAGAGCACCTTCTTCCACATATTTGCTGTGTCCCCCGCATGTCTTCTCACAAACAGGACTTCTTATGGCTTTCTTCTTGCCACTCTTCCATAAAGGCCAGATTTGTGGAGAGCACGACTAATAGTTGTCCTGTGGACAGATTCTCCCACCTGAGCTGTGGATCTCTGCAGCTCCTCCAGAGTTACCATGGGCCTCTTGGCTGCTTCTCTGATTAATGCTCTCCTTGCCCGGCCTGTTAGTTTAGGTGGGCAGCCATGTTTTGGTAGGTTTGCAGTTGTGCCATACTCTTTCCATTTTTGAATGATGGATTGAACAGTGCACTGTGAGATGTTCAAAGCTTGGGATATTTTTTTATAACCTAACCCTGCTTTAAACTGCTTCACAACTTTATCCCTGACCTGTCTGATGTGTTCCTTGGCCTTCATAATGCTGTTTGTTCACTAAGGTTCTCTCACAGAACAGCTGTATTTATACTGAGATTAAATTAAACACAGGTGGACTCTATTTACTAATTAGGTGATTTCTGAAAGCAATTTCTGAAAGCAATTGGTTCCACTAGATTTTAGTTAGGAGTATCAGAGTAAGGGGGCTGAATACAAATGCACGCTACACTTTTCACATATGTATTTGTAAAATATTTTGAAAACCATTTATCATTTTTCTTCCCCTTCACAATTATGGGACACTTTGGGGGGAGATTTACTAAAACTGGAGCACTTAGAACCTGGTGCAGCTGTGCATGGTAGCCAATCAGCTTCTAACTTCAGCTTGTTCAATTAGGATTTGGCAAGAAAACCTGTAAGCCGATTGGTTTCTATGCAGAGCTGTACCAGATTTTGCACTCTCCCATTTTAGTAAATAACCCCCTTTGTGTTGGTCTATCACATAAAATGCCAATAAAATACATTTACGTTTTTGGTTGTAACATGGCAAAATGTGTAACTTTTTAAGGGGTATGAATAATTTTTCCAGTCACTGTACATTAACAGCCCAGATGGTTGAATCTCCCACTGCAAGCTACTGTTTTCTGACAGTTGGAGCACCAGCTGTCAAAATACTTAAAGCGGGGGTCCACCTATCTATCGTTTTTTTTTTTTGGAATTCATTCACAAACTTTTCTTCTCATGATTATCTACTCACATGTTCTGTGTAATAAGTCCGTCTGTGCCCGATTTCGTTGTAAAGAATAACTTATAAAATTCACTGAAGGCGGTTTCCATCTTCATTGTGGGCATTTGAAGCCAACAAGCATGTATTTCCTGGATGTGGTGAATGCTGTGCTCCCAGCATTCACTGAGATGTTGTGATGATGCTGTTGCACAATGCATGCTGGGAAGCCTGAGACTAGCTCGCCTACTCCCATGGGAGGAAAACCAGGAAGTGCTAAGAAGATTAGAAAAAAAAAGGTAATTACGGCATTTAAATTTTTTTACACAGCATGTCAGCATCTAGGCAAGGAAGAGAATGCATAGAGATAATGTTCAAAATTTGGGTGGAACCCTGCTTTAAACAGTGCTTGCATCTGATTGGATGCAGGTGCTGTTTGGGTGACACTTTTCCCCCGACTGCTCCAACAAAAGTTAATTTGAACATCAACTTTTGTCGATCTAGGTGTTGCCGATAGGGAGGAAATTTCAGCCATTCAAAATGTAATGCCTGTATGGTCAGCTTTAGTTATGGAAAAATAAAAAAATATTTTTATCCACTGGAGAGGTAGGCAGATGATGTCACAAATTCCACCTCGGCCAATCATAGGAAGCCTTATATTTGTTGATAAAATATAAGGCTTTCCTTGAATGGCAGAGAAGGATTCAGCTTGACTCTCTTTAATTCCAGCACCAGACAGGAAGTACAAGAATACAGTGCCATTTACAATATTTAGATAATGCTACTACAGTATATTACAGAACACACAGCGGCTGCATCATTTTGTAATGGAAATAGTTTGCTTGGACCAACAAAGGAAAATTGTTATCAAATACTTACCGTAATTTTCCTTTCCTGGCCCATCCTCATGTCAGCACACAACACCTCCTCTGGAGACCCACCTGGTATCCTGTCTCTTTAAGACCAATCTGCCTTCCTCCACTCACTTCAGAGGCTGCAGCAGGTGAGCCCAGGCAGCTTTTCCAGCAGACAGCAGACACAGTCAGTCTGAGACAAAAACCAGTCTGACTGTCAAACCCACAAAAGTACACAGCATACCAGGGGAGCCAGGACAGCACATGCAGAAGCAGACAGGAGACTCAGAATCAGAGTTAAGTCCTTTACCCGGCAGGACTGCAGAGAGAGAGGTAGAGAAGCCCTCTCAACTGCAGACTCCAAGATGATTTACACCATTGCATGGCGACTGGCCCATCCTGTGCCGCCCATCTCCCTGCGCCCTGTGACCGGATTCACAGCCGTTTTCAGACTGACCATGAAGCCAGGAGAGCAGTGTGGTGTGCTGCGTATAAGAAGACAGGAAGAAAAAAACCAAAGAGAGAGGCAATGATGACATTGCAGAGCTCTTATAATACCCAACCTGTACAATATCAATGCTGTTTAATCATCCTTTTGCCCACGGCCTTGGCACAAAAGGCACCCAGTTTTTAGAAGGATTTATCTTTAGCGTTCAAGGTCTTCCAACTCTATGAAAGACTGAACAAGGAGGGGTAGGTTTGGCAGAGGGGGGATGCAGCAAACAAATAACTTACCAACTGCAATCAACAGGTGGCCTGAAGCAGACCAAAACAGAACATCTTAGTTGGGGGAGGGGCTGTCTTTTATTCAGCTAGATAAAGGTGGTCATGTGGGTCTCCAGAGGAGGTATTAACCCATTGTGTGCTGACGTGAGGTGGGCCAGGAAAAAAGATTTAGAGTGCAATTAAACCTGGAATTCTACTTTTAGTTAGCCATTAAAACTCTAAACTTTCTGCATTCATTTATGGCTGACACAGTACAGCAGTCTACAATTGAAATGATGGACAATATCATTCCTAAAATGTATTTTCACTTTTGCAGTCAAATTTGAGAAAACCCCATCATGTGTCTGCTATGTGTTCCCATTCATATAGCACTCCTAAAAAATGTGTTTTAAATATTTCTTACCTTTTGGATGTTTCTCAGGAGGAGATATCCTGGTTGATTGCAAAGTTTGTTTGCACAATGTTAGAGTGAGCCTATCCCAAGTCTGTCCTCATTAACATACAATGCAAGAAGTCCAGCCTCTACACCTTTAACCCTTCGTTAGGACACACATGGGTTGATTTGCTAAAACTGGAGAATGCAAAATCTGACACAGCTCTGCATAGAAACCAATCAGCTTCCATGTTTTTTTGTCAAAGCTTAATTGAACAAGCTGAAGTTAGAAGCTGATTGGCTACCATGCACAGGTGCACCAGATTTTGCACTGTGCAGTTTTAGTAAATCAACCCTTTGGTGTTTAATAGTTACAATTATACAAACTGCTTGCACAGTATAGACAGGGTTAATGTAGAATTCCAGGCAAAACCTAGTGCACATTTTTGATAGTGGTCCATAAAACAGGATTTTTTGTTAGTGTGGGATCTGTCTGTACCGGGGACTCCAGTCTGAAAGTAGAATTCCAGACTAAACCTAACTACTCTTAAAAATGCACCTTCCTCACTCCTATCCCCTATTCCAGCTAACCTGTGTAAGAAATATCTGCATACTTACCTATTTTCAGGCTGCTTCATTCCGATCACGTGATCTCATGTGTCAGCCAGCTGCGGCTGCAGGGAAGAGGAGAGAGCACTTGACAGTGGCTAGTAATGCCTGGAAACAGTAATGTCACTCCTATGGCTTATCCACTCTCGGTGCACCCTCCTCTCCCCTGCAGCTGCCACTGGCTGACAGAGGGGAACAAAATCATGTGACCGGACCAGAGCAGCCCAAAAATCGGTAGGTATACAGATCTTTTTTATACAGGTTAGGTAGAATAGGTGTTAAGAGGGGGGGGGGGGGGCGGAAGCATTTTAAGAGACGTTAAAAGAGGTTTTGTCTGGAATCTAAAGAGCTGCGCAAACTGTTGCCGCTATATAAATCCTGTATAATAATAACTCTACTTTAATTATGGCAAATACAGCTGCACAGCCCCTTCATAAACAAAAAGAAACTACCTAGGATTTTTCCTTGCTGGATCGGCCACAATAGAGCATCTAAAAAGATGAGCTGCAATTTTTATAATGTCATTTTTTGTGAACGTGTAACAAATATAAAGTAGGTGTCACCCTAATTTGGCTGCAAAATTGGAAATACGCTTTAAAGGAGAAGTATGGCAAAGCTATTTTGGCACTACCTCTCCTATGGATCACAGGAGTGCACTTGGTTCTGCACTCCTGTGATCGGTTATCATTCGGTCCAGACTCTGCCAAGATCCCAACTTCACAGTTGTAATCCACCCAGATGCCTGGAACTGGCAGCTCGCAGACTGAGAAAGCCTTTCCTGCCCCCTCCACAGTCTAGTGTTCCAGTGAGCACTGGAGGGGCACAGCAGAGAGCCAGTGGCTGACAGTCACCAGCTCTCTGCAGACTGAATACCGAGAACTGAAAGATAGAACTGACGGGGGACAGCTGCAGCTGGGTTTGGTGCTGCAGCCATCTAGGTGAGTATAATTTTTTTTTTTTGTATTCCTGAACTTCTTTTATAAGTTACCTATGATGCCTACGTTACTGCCATTAATTATTCTATCTTTTCATGTTAGTGTCTATGATTTTTTTTTTTTACATTAATTCTTTTGTAATTGATTTCCCATTACATTCCTGCAGTGTAAATGTCAGTTGTTTGATATTATTCAGATGCCCCATAATGGTCTGCATTGCATGTGATACATTGTGATGGGGCATTGAGGGTCTAGCAGCATTGTCATTGGACTGTGGAGTCTCATGCAGGTCTGCTCTCACTGGATCTTGCTGTAATCTCCTGTTTAGTAGAGTCGTTTCTATTCATATCACGTCCTCCCCCACAGCCTCCGCTCTCTTCTCTCTGGTACACAGCCTCTCACACTCTCTCCCTCCCTTGTCCTTCGTTTCTCCGCAGATCCACTGGTTCTCTTGTTCCATCACTCTGCTAGTGCTCCAGTATCACCAAAAATGGCTAGCACCTTCTCTAGAATCCTGACCTCCAAGAAATCGGCTGGACTCCTGGCCATGGTCGGAGCTGGGTCAGTAGCAGCTGGATACATGATGAGCAGAGAAAAACTCAGCGCTAGCGAGCAAAGGAGGAGGCTTTACCCACCAAGGTAACTCTTAAAAATGATTGTGTTTAATATATCCACATACCTCTATGTAGTATATATTAGGGCAAGGTTTATTTTTTTAATTATATTTGCTCTTGGACGCTTGAATAAAGAATAAAAAACAAACACATTAATAGTTTGAAATCATGCAGTGCAAATGTAATTTCAGTCTTTATTTTAATTTATTAAGGATACACAAGAATGTACTAATATATAGATTGCTCTACAAATAATTGGTAAATTCAGCTTCATCAGCTAAAACGGAATTGCTGAATTGCTATGGGAAGACTAGAAGTGGGGGATGGGGGGGTATGAAAATTGAACTCTGGGGGAAGGGGAACCTTGAATCCATAGAATTCATGAATGGAAATCCAGCATTAAAATCCAAGCTTTTAATCAGGGAATAGAAGGTCCAAATCCCCATCCAAATGAAACCAATAGAAAATGTCATTTTCAGCACCTTGCGTCCATCTTCTGTTAATAATCGATCAAATAAAATCATGATGATGTTTAGAATTAACAAAAAGGGAACTCCATCTCAGTGATGAAGCAGATTTTGACATAGCTAACCTGCCGTCGAGGTATCCTTTATGCTTTTCTGTTGCATTTTTTTTTATTCATTATCCTTAGGTATCTCATTGCATTCCTTCAGAGGCAGATGACATAAAATATTGGAGTATGGTTGCTAATAACCTCGGGCCCCGGGGACATGTGTCTTCTTCATTATGTGTAGCAGTGTTCTGCTACCTCTGCAGGCTGGAGAAATCAATCTTTTGTATAGACTGCACAATGCTGGGTGGCTTTCCAAGCAAGCAGAGATACCATTCAGGGCCACAACAACGAGTCTCAAAGCCCTTTCCAGGGATCAGGGAATAAAAGGTTCAAGATTCCTAGAAAACCTTCAATTCCATCTGCACTCTCAAATCCCTATGACATCAGTTACTAGCTAATATGTTCTTCTCTGTAAATATGACCATATAATCCCATGTAAACCATCCTGGAAAACTCAAATCTATCCAGTGTGCCTGCAGTCTTATAAATCACAACTTATTTGCATGCATCTTTAAGGCCTCTTGCACACAGATGCCTAAAGATGACACTTTTTTTAGGCATTTTTTTTTACTGATCTAAATGCAGCCTATTGTTTTTAGTGTGCCTGTACACACAGGTGTGTAAACTTGCAATGTGTATAGATCAGTAAAAAAAAAATACAAAAATTTTACAAAAAGTATTTTACATACTTCCGTATGACACAATCCATGGAAAGCTAGAAGAATGTTTTACATGTGTGAACACAAATATAAGCATTTATACTATACAACCCATCCTTACATTTTTATGCAGCATCTTTCCATGGAGAATCTGAGGTTCATACATCAGTACCATGTGCAAGTACCCTTATTGCAGTTGAAAATATAATAATATAAGTTGTATGATATATATCTATATATATCTATATATAGATATATATCTATATATAGATATATATATATAGATATATATATATATACACACAATCTATATATAAAAAAAAATATATATATATATTATAAAAAATTAAAAATAAATATCCTTTCCTCTCCCCTGCAGTTATGTTGGCTAACACAGGGGAGCAGGATCACGTGACTGGACTAGAGTGGCATTAAAATAGCTTAGTTAGCTTAGGTTTTGAGGTGGGGGGGACAGTTTTAAGACTAGGTAGGTGTTAGTGTAGTTTGTTCTTTTGTTTTTAGTCCTCTATACAAATAAATAAGTATGTGTGTTAATCACATTTTAAACACATGGACAATGCACCTTTAAAGCCTGTACAATATATGGCATTTGATGTCATACATTATTTAAAAAAAATAAAAAAAATCATATTTTTTGTGATTTTTTTTCTGTAGATATATATATTAAAAATAAAAGAAAAATAGGATTGATAACCTTTCAAAATATAAAGATTTATTCTGGATTAAACAAAGAATAATACCAAGTATATTTTGGCATTTAGTGCAACTGATAAATACAAGCTCTCATAAACATATAATAGATCTGATAACTTATATACAGTATATAGGGGTCTATGACATGATATAGTAATGGATGCACAGACTATCCTAAGCCATATGACAGCAGTAGCCCTTCAATTTACATGAAGTCTGTCTACTCTGGGGTTGATTTACTAAAATTGGAGCACACAGAATCTGGTGCACCTCTGCATAGAAACCAATCAGCTTCCAGGTTTTATTAGCAAAGCTTAATTTAACAAGCTGAAGTTAGAAGCTGATTGGCTACCATTCACCAGATTCTGAGTGCATCAGTTTTAGTAACCCCCCCCCCTCTCCTGTTTTGTTGGAGTGCTATTCAGACACGCAATTTCCTCATTTACACCATATGAGCCAAGTCTGTGCCACATGACAGCGTTGATCTCCTAAGTGGAAGGCTTATGTTTATTAACTGGTAAACTGCAAAAGGGATTTGGCAGTATTAGTGCTTTAACTTGGCTAACCCTAAACATAATGGGATGACAGACTGGTATTCAGAGAGTGGCAATATAGCACATTACACTGGAAATTTAAGTGCTAATAGCAGTAAGGTTTAGTGTCTTTTATGTACAAGTAGTATGAATTTTTTATCTGTGCTACATTTATTTTGCATGTTATAAAAGTCAGACTTCAGGCTCCATAGCCTGTGACCATAGTGTGTAAGCTATTATTTTATTCTGCTTGTGAAATTTTCTTTCCTCAATGGATGTTTGTCCTGCGACCTCAATTGTGTTGACAGCAGCAGCGTAAAAGTAACATGAATAGGTCTAGTGGAGTGGAAAAGAAGAACAACTGTCCCCCTCTTGGGCCCTCGATGATATCCTCTTCAAGGAGCTAGCTAGCAATAAAACCTCCTTGAGGATTTGGTGTTCATTCTTTTTTGAACTTCCTTCTAAATCATTTAGGGCTTCCTCATTAATGTCTGCTCCACTGCTTTTTCTTTATACAGAACAGTATTAAACCCAAAAACAAAAATGTATTATAGTGCATTTGAGCAATTCTTAAAGCAGAATTTCATGCAACTCCTAATTAATTTAATTAAAAATGCTCCCTCCTAACACCTATGCTGACTAGTACTTGTGTAAGAAAGATCTACTGTATATAGTTACCTATTTTCAGGCCTCTCCAGTCCAGTCACGTGACCCAGCTCCGCTATGTCAGCCAATGGTGGCTGCAGGGGAGAGGAAGGTCCACCAACAACGAATGGGCCATAGCAGTCTATGGGTGACCTCACTGATCACCAGTGGTGGCCTGTGGAAATATTTTTTGGGGGGGGTGGTCGGTCGTTAGCACTTACCCCATCACTGGCGGTGGCCTCCTATTCTCCTGCTCTCCACGGGTCATCACGGAGGTGGTGGCTTTCATTTCCTCCCTCCTCTTCGGCGGCCAATCGGGAGTCTTCTCTTTTCGACCAATATTCATTCACTGTTGTAACCCACCTGGGTGGGATCAGAGCGCATTTTCTTTGACCCAAGCCCACCCTACTTTGAAGCCTATTAGAGCCTCTGGCTCTAATCAGGGGCTTAAAAAAACCCTGGCCGCTGTGATTCATGCACCCAGTGCCCTGAAAGGCCATGGATAGAATCTATCCATTGCATAAAGGGGGTGGCGTGGAGAGAGGGGATGGAGCGCAGGCGCCACTGGGGTTCTTTTTAACTGCCCCCAGTTGTTAGCGGGTACAGTGCAGAGATACGCAAGCATAATAGCATTGAGGCAACATGCTCTTCAACACCAGGTATTGCATGTATTGGACCCTATGTATGTAATCTACCTGAAGAGAGAAAGTGGGGGATGAAGGAACATATGGATAATGCAATCCCATGTCCTTAAAGCCTCAGTAGCAGCTTAAACTTTTCTTTTGCTTGGAATAGAATAGGGAAGGGTAAAGCTGGCCATACACTATTCAATCTGCGGCTGGCTCAACAGGAAATCCTCTTAGTGGGTGGCCCTGTTGGTCCCATCTCACCTTCCCTACTTCAAAACAAAAAAAAAGTTTTGACTGCTATCAAATCTGAATGTACCACCACTGCTGCCTGCTTTTAGCGCAGGTCCAAAGATGGCTGTGTTTCCCATTCAAATAAATGAGAATTTCCTGGCTGTCAAATACAACACAGATGGATCTCAAAAGCCAATGTACACTAGGCCCTAAAGTAGAACTGTGTTAAGTAAATACTTGTTGATCCTGCCAGTGAACTAATACAGCTTCCTGTGATGCAGTGGCAACAATATCACACTGCTTCTAAATTCAGAGCAGATCTACCACTCTCATGTAGGCTGTGCCTGCTCAAAGAAGTCGCAGGAGGCTTAGCTATAATTATTGTTACTGCTGATTAATAAGCCTGTAGCTTGTCAATCAGCTCCTGGCCACACCTACACCTGCCCACTGCTTTCTGGACTGACATCACTGCCTCTGTTACTGAAATCCTCCCATTGTAGGCTGTAGGGTCTGGGAGGGGGAGCGTGTGAGACACAAATAAAGGGGGATTGTACTCGTACGATACCAGATCATACCATTTTCGTTTAATCAGCACAGTATTTGTCCGAAAATACAATACAATACATTATGCAGGTTATTTACGAAAGGCAAATCCACTTTGCATTACAAGTGCAAACTACAAGTGCAAACTGCAAGTGCAAAGTGTACTTGAAATTGCACTGGAAGTGCAGTCGCTGTAAATCTGAGGGGAAGATCTGAAATGAGGGGAAGCTCTGCTGATTTTATTATCCAATCATGTGCAAGTTAAATGCTGTTTTTTATTTTCCTTGCATGTCCCCCTCGGATCTACAGCGACTGCACTTCCAAGTGCACTTTCAGTGCAATTTCAAATGCACTTTGCACTTGTAGTTTGCACTAGTAGTGCAAAGTGGATTTGCCTTTAGTAAATAACCTCCTATTTGTATTGTATTGTATTTGCAAAAAAAAAAAAGGGATGATCATTCGTCCAATATTCTCATTGTGTGTACGAGGCTTTAGATTGCCATTCAGGAGTCATTAGTTGTACTATAGTCATGTAAAAGAATGCCCCTTATATTGGTTGTCAGTTGAAGGAAGCATGCCACTTACATTGGTTGCCAGTGGTAGTAAGCATTTCACTTATATTGGCATTAACACCTAAGCGCTCAGACATTACTCTGGTGTGCTAAACCCTCAGGGGTTGATTTGCTAAGACTGGATAGTGCAACATCTGTTGCAGCTCTAACCAATCAGCTTCTAGTTCTTTTTTTTTGTCAAGCTTTATTAAGCAAGCTTACCATGCACAGCTGCACTAGATTGTGCATGCTCCAGTTTTAGTAAATCAACCCCTCAATGTCCATTCCTCAGCCCATATGCATTAACTCCTCAGTGCCCAGTCCCCATGCATGCATGTTAATCTCCACAACCAGAACCCAGCTCATGTAGATTAACCACTCAGCACTCAGTACCCAATGCATGCGCTTTAAGCCTTCAGCACCTATCCTTCTGCTTATATGCATTAATCTCTTAGCTGCCAGTACCCAGCATATGCACATTTACCCCTCAAGAGCTAATCTCCAGCACTTATGTAATAACCCCTATACCCAGTGTATGTGCAGTCACCCCTCAGCACCCAGTCTCCAGCGTATGTTTGATAATTTATCAACCTTTATTTAGTGCATCATGCCAAATATCAGTCTCATCTTTACGGACTGGCCAAGTGAGAATCTCTGCTCCGCTTAGGGTTGCCACCTGTCCGGGATTCACCTGAACAGTTCGGGTTTTGAATCATGTGTCCGGGTCTCAGTCTGCCTGAAACCCAGACACAAAATTCAGACAGGAATGTGGCTCAGAATAGGGCCTGATAGGAGGGTGAAGGGGTACTATGCACGCCACATTACTATTCTCTTTGGAGTGCCCAAAGGTGTCCCAGGTTTGTTACAATCCTATAGTGTATGCTAAAAAAAATACATTTTTGCTGTGTGCCGCAAAAGTGTTCAGGTTTGGCTTGAAGAAAAAGTGGCAACCCTAGCTCCGCTGCCCCATTTACTGTTCACACAACACCTCACAATAAAACCTGGTGCTTCTCCTACATCCCGAGCACTACCTCCAATGTTACTGAACTCCATCACACAAACTCTGCTGATAACCTATTTAAATTTTGGGGTCTCCTTTTTAACATTCATTGTCTCTAATTCCACCGACATGCTCCTCCCATTTTAGTTTTAGTATGTTCCCCATTTCTTTCATAGTCTGCAAAGTTGATATACATTACCTCAGAATCTATTAACCTCCCTGGCGGTATGATTATTTCGGATTTTAGGTGCTGAAAGCGGTACAATTATTTTGCATGGAAATTTGGCGTTTTATATTGTAGGTCTATAAATCTTAACAATAACGCACTTAAATCTGTCCAAACCAGAGTCTAGTAGATATCCTGGGTATGATAAAGTTTGAAACACAAAAACATAAATTATAATATAATAAATAAAAATAAATAATTAAAAAAAATAAAAATAAATAGTAATAAAATAAATTTCCCCACGATTCACTATCGCTCAATTCTGCGAGTGTTCTAATTTACTATCGCTGTTTTCTAGCTGGTCTAAAGCCACTTTTGACGTAAAGGGACACTTTTTGGTTGCTATGGACAATCTCCAGTTTCCAGGCAGAAAGAACAGTGTATATCATGTAAAACTGCATGCAGGGCATGGGCCAAAGCACTGGGGACAAAAGGGATGTGAAATCATTTCATACAGTACTGTAATCTGTAAGGTTACAGTACTGTATGTGTTATGATTTTTACTTTTTTTTTTAATTTGCCGCCAGGCTCCGCCCCCGTGCGTCGCAACGCTCGCAGGGAACGGAGCCTGGCACAGAGAGGCTTCGGAGGAGGACACAGCCCGCGGACACTGCGGGGGACATCGCAGGATCCCGGGGACAAGGTGAGTAAGGAGGCACCAGGATCCTGCAATGTAATCCCGAGTGTGGCTCAGGGTTACCGCTAATGGTGCTGAATTTTAACCCCGAGCCACACTCGGGAAAACCGCCAGGGAGGCTACGAGGTCATCCATTACTAGACTGATTTAAGTAGGATGCTGGCTGCTGATATCTGATTAGTTGCTGCTGGGTTATTGCAAGAGTATATAATTAAGGCTATAGCTTATTATTGCACTGCATGCAGAATACGAAGTGCAGCAGTGAAATGAGTTCAGGTCACATATGCTGTGGAATAGGGCTGACCTAGTAGTGCTAATCCACTTTTCTATAGAAAAGGTTAAGCAAGGCTAGAGTTGCCACCTCATCCCTTTAAACCCGAACACATATGAATTACACAGATTCTGAGGCTAATTTAATGCAGATAAGGCACCAAGTGAGTTTAATTACCACCTTAATCAGCCTCAGAACCTGTGTAATTAATATGTGTTCGGGTTTAAAGGGATGAGGTGGCAACCCTAAGCAAGGCCTATATACATATATCCATTGGGAGGCCTAAACTGCTTTTAGACCTTGAGATTGTTTTATATATATATACTGTATAGACACCAGTCGGCCATAACATTATGACCACCGTTTATGACCACTTACAGGTTAAGTCAATATCATTGATTACTGATTATTGACCAACCCTGAAAGTCAGTAGCATATATTAGGCAGCAAGTTACATGCTGTCCCTGAAGTTGTTTTGTTGAAAGTCAGGTAGGCAGTGTGGGGCCCCATGATTTATAACAGCAGCCCTGCCTACAATAGGTACATATGCATCAGAACCTGACCATGGAGCAATGGAAGTAGGTGGTCTAGTCTGATAGTGGATGTGGATGGCCGGATGCATGTGCATCATTTACATGGGGAAGAGATGGCACCAGTATGCAGTATGAGAAGAAGGCAATCTGCCAGATGCAGTGTGATGCGTTGGGCAATGTTCTGCTGGGAAACCTTGGATCCTGCCATTCATGCGGATGTTACTGTACTTGAGATATGCCATCTGCCTAAATATTGTTGCTGACCAAGTACATGGAAATGGTATTCTCTAATGGCAGTGGTCTCTTTCAGCAGTATAATTTGCCCTGATACACTTCAAGAATGCTTTGAGGAACACAGCAATAAGTTTGAGATGTGGCCTCCAAATTCTCTAGATCTCAATGCAATCAAGCATCTGAGGGATGTGCTGGACAATCAAGTCTTACAGGACTTAAAGGATCTGCTACTTAAAGTGGTAGTAAACTTCTAGGAAAATAACAAACAATGGGCCTCCCTGCAGGTTTAAGTTATAATGCACTAGTATGCACTGCATACTAGCACATTACAGACTTGCCTGTACACGGAGCCCTCCAGTGCAGTTCTGTCACAGCTCCTCAGGGCTGCCATCTTCACCTGGTTTTCAGCTGTATGAATGGCCAGGGCCCTTGGCTCCAGCACGAAGCTCTGACAGTCCAGCATGGCATGCTGTCCCTTCAGAGTGCATGCGCCGGTGACGTCACTGGCTGCATGTTGTGTGAATATTTCCTAAACAGTGCAAGTTTAGGAGATATTCACTGTACCTACAACTAAGCCTTATTATAGGCTTACCTGTAGATACAAGTTCAAAGTGGCTTGCTGCCAGATACCACAGCATACATTCAATGGTCTAGTGCAGGGATAATCAAACTACGGCCCTCCAGCTGTTGTGGAATTACACATCCCATGAGACATTGTAAAACTCTGACATTCACAGACATGACTACACATGATGGGAATTGTAGTTCCTGAACAACTGGAGAGCCATAGTTTGAAGACCCCTGGTCTACTGGCTTCCATACCTTGATGGGTCAGGGCTGCTTGGGCGGCAAAAGGGGCTGTTTTGGCAGCAAAAGGGTACTACTCACTATTTGGTGGGCAAGATGGCTAAAGATTTACCAGTGTTGCTGCTAAATTAGACATGGTGTACCTTGGTTGTTAAATAGATCTGGTCATTATAGTTCACACAGGGGACATTATATGATAACTATATTCATGGACACTCTGGCACATTTGTAATATGTTCAAGGATCAGGCTTAGCTTCAGGCCACACGTATAAGGCGGCAGTTTCAGAATTCAGATGGCATATTCTGTATGCACATTATTCCTTCAGATATAGAGCAATAGATATATATCTGTAATTTGCTAAAATATTTTAAGAATTGCCTGTAATATCTATTGGAAGATTTTGAGAAGATAAATGGAATCCTTATAGATATTCAAGAATCTTAGACCTGACAAGGTTATTTCCTTGGTTCCCCTCCCCCATTCTGCAGTAGCTGTATGACAGTGCTTCTACCTCCTCTGCTTTGTGATGAAAGGTTGATTTCTCTTACTGATCAATATTTGGCACTTATATATGACAATAATTATCGCAGTGTCATTCTTTCCAAACCCCGATATTGATCTGTGTAATGCAGTCGTACTCCAGCATAACACATAATACAAGAGGGGTGTCAGTGCTGTGTACACTAATCTGCCTCTGAAAGTTGTGCTTTTCATCAAGAGATTAATTCATAATAAATGTTGTAATTATTCACAATGCTGCTTCTTGAAATGAGGACAGGGGACACATGGCACTGGTAAGTAGCTTATAGAGGATTTTGTTTCTCTTTGCTAATATCTCCAGGCCACCCAATGTCTGGTTCATGCTGTAGAAATATCCTAAAATCCACATAAAGTGTTTTTTAGTTCAAATAACTCTTTATTCAAAGTTTTTAAGAATACATGGGGTAATAAGGCAGGTAATATTAGAACATAGGTCAGTACATCAATATGTACTAATGATTTCTTGTTTATGTTTATTCATTGATGCACTACTGCAATACATTTCAAACCACTGTGTCTATATGTGATACAATATTTATATATTTTTCACTATTTTTTGTACTCAATAAAGTTGGCACCTTTGTGCCCTTCTTTTACTTATCTTGACTTCTTATACTTTACTTCTGCCATCAAAGTCCAAGGGGGCATCTTCCAATGCATTTAGTGCATGTTCTCTCTTTAATGTCTATTAGGATGTTGGCAGCAACTTCACACTAGTCAATTCTTAAATTTCTCTTTTTTAGGTCAGTACATCATGCATTGTAACAGTTACATGAAAGGTGAACTATCCCATCTTGTATACAATAATGATACAAAAATAAGACTATAGTAAGGAGGGATACATTAAAAAATAAGGGGGAAGGATTAGAAGGGGAAAAAAACGGGGAAAGGAAATACCGTATTTATCGGCGTATAACACACACTTTTTTCCCCTTAAAATAAGGGGAAAATCGCGGGTGCGGGTTATACGCCGCACCACTGCCTCGGAGGGGAAGGAGGGAACGAGTGCCACCGAAATAGACACACCCGAGTGTACTGTGTATTCGGCTAGGCTCGGCTCCGCTCGCAGTCACACCCAATCCCGCCTCCTAGCATTTACGTCCCGCCATTGGACCGGTGTTGTGTCCATCATAGGAGCAGGGCCAAGGGGCTGGACTGGGCAGGACTGCGAGAGGAGCCGAGTACACAGGACATTTGGCTCTATCTATCTCTGCGGCGGTAACATTTAAAAACGATCATGCTGCAATTTTGGGCAAGGCTGCAGATGGACACTGTTGGGCAAAGCTGCATAAGGACACTATTAGGCAAGGCTGCAGATGGACACTGATAAGGCTGCATTGATGGGCATTTAAAATGTAAGTTTTTTCCGTAAACATCCCTCCTAAATGTTTTTTTCCTTAAACTTCCCTCCTAAACTTGGGGTGCGTGTTATACGCTGAAAAATACGGTAATCATTACTTCAATAGATACATTTCAAAATGGAAACAAATAAATCTATATTAACCATTTTGAAAACTAGAAATTGATACCATGCAAATGGTAAAATACAATAAATCAGCATGAACAAGCTGCGGCAAGTATTATGTATAGAATAAGATACACTGAGAACAACTCCATCAACAGCATGCCGCATGGACAGAAAAATGATAATATAAGTAAATGAATAAAAATACAAACTTGTGGTTAATGAATGAATACAAAATTTGTGCATATAGTATAAAAGTCCAACACCCATATAGTCAATCCAAACAATATCCTATAAAATCTCTGTGTTTCTCAGCTTAGCTTCTTGAAGAAAAACACCATGTTATCCTTTCACCCAATGAAGATGCAAGCTTACCAGATGATATATGACTGTCATAGAGAAGTAAAAAAAACTTGTGTAAGTGAAGTCTCTGCTGTGATCCAAAGTCTTCCCTTGGGCCTCCGCACATACAGTTATGTCCATATATATTTGGACACAGAAACAATTTTCATACTTTTGGCTCTGTATGCCACCAGAACAAAATTAAAATGAAACAATCCAAATGAATTTTAAGTGCAGACTTTCAGCTTTAATTCAAGGGGTTGATCATAAATATCAAGTACAAATTTTAGGAACTGCAACCATTTTTATACACAGTCCCCCTATTTTCAGGGGCTCAAATGTAATTGGACACATAAAGATAGTCATAAATAAAATGTTAATTTTTTAATATTTTGTTGAGAATCCTTTACTGGCAATGACTGCCTGAAGTCTGGAACCCATGGACATTACCAAAGACTGGGTTTCCTCCTTTCTGATGCTTTGCCAGGCTCTTACTGCAGCTATCTTCAATTGTCCTTTCTTTGTGGGTCTTTCTGCCTTTAGTTTTGCCTTCAGCAAGTGAAATACATGCTCAATTGGGTTGAGATCAGGTGAATGATTTGGCCATTGCAGAATATTTTACTTCTTTTCCTTCAAAAGCTCCTGGGTTGCTTTTGCAGTGTGCTTTGGATCATTGTCCATCTGTACTGTGAAGCGCCGTCCAATCAACATTGCTGCATTTGGCTGAATCTGGGCTGACAGTAAATCTCTAAAAACTGCAGAATTAATCCGACTATGTCTGTCTTCTGTCACATCATTAATAAACACCAATGACCCAGTGCCACTGGAAGCCATGCATGCGATCACACTGCAAGCTCCACTTTGTGACCACAGATGACGTTGTGTGCTTTGGATCATGAGCTGTTCCAAGCCTTCTCCACACTTTTTTCTTCCCGTCATTCTGGTACAGATTAATCTTAGTTTCATCCCCTCAAAGAATGCTTTTCCAGAACTGGTCTGGCTTTTTTAGATGTTTTTTGGCAAAGTCTAATCTGGCTTTTCTATTCTTCAGGCTTATGAATGGTTTGCACCTTGTGGTAAACCCTCTGTATTTGCTCTCGTGAAGTCTTCTCTTGATTGTAGACTATGACAATGATATGCCCACCTCCTGGACAGTGTCCTTCACATTCAATGTTGTGAATGGGTTTTTCTTTACCATAGAGAGGATCCTGCGATCATCCACCACTGTTGTCTTCCATGGATGTCCAGGCCTTTTTATGTTGCTTAGCTCATCAGTGCGTTTCCCTTTCCTCAGAATGTACCAAACTGTTGATTTGGCCACTCCTAATGTTGCTGCTATCTCTCTGATGGATTTGTTTCATTTTTGAAGCCTTTCAATGGACTGTTTTAATTGCAAGGACAGCTCCTTTGAACACATGATGTAGGTTCAGAATCAACTCCAGACCTTTTATCTACTTAATTGATGAAGAAATAATGAAGGAGTAGCTCACACCTGGTTATGAAACAGCTTTTGATTCAATTGTCCAATTACTTTTGGTCTCTTGAAAAAGGGGGATGGCTATTCTTAAGAGCTGTAATTCCTAAACACTTCCTCTGATTTGGATGTACATGCCCTCAAATTAAACCTGAGAGTGTGCACTTTCAGCCCATATCCATTATATAACTATAGCTTGAATATGTTTTGGTAAACACCTGAGAAAAACTAAAATTGTGCCTGTGTCCAATTATATATGGACCTAACTGTAGGTTCTCCACCGCTCAGGGTTCCTGAGAATAAAGAAAAAACAGAGCACCAGGCTCCGTTAACATAAAATCCTAGATAGGATGCTTTATTGTGGTTAAAAAATACTAAAAATCGTATATATGACAATCGGCATCAACAAAGACTGAAAATCCCACATTGCAAGGCGGGATCGCACAAGCGTGGTGATGTCGCAAATTTTGGTTATTCACAGCAGAGAGACTTCACTTACACAAGAGTTTTTTGACTTCCCTATGACAGACAGTGACACATTTTCTGGTAAGCTGACATCTTCATTGGGTGAAAGGACAACGTAGTGTTTTTCTTCAACAAGCTGAGCTGGGAAACACAGAGATTTTATATGATATAGGTGTCCGTTTATGAAACCATGATGATCGTAGCTCATCTCACATGATTAGTGGTTTATGAAACTGTTCTCTACTGATCATCTCAGCACACAGAGAATCTGTCATTGAAAGAAACAGAAACGGCCAGTTTATGAAGGTGCTTATCTCGGTACCTCACTGGCAATCTCTGTCAGAATTCTCCCTCCCAGGTTCTCCAGCAGAATCGGGGAGAGAAGAGCAAATCCCCAGAGAACTTAGGAGGAAGATTATTGACTTACTTCTTCCTCGATTAGACCCCCAAGACAGTAAACATGTCCCCTGCCATGTTTATGTAGATAAATATAATTTGTGTATATATATATATATATATATATATATATATATATATATATATATATATATATTATTTTTGTGTAGGGGGACTTTACCTTTATTATTTTATTAATATGAGGTGGGTGGTCTCCTCTGAGAATGCCCGTGTACTCTGCAGCGTTGATCACTGCTGCTTAATATAAGAACACCAGAGTGTTTCAGTGATTTTTCTGGAGGCATTTTTCACAGTAGATATGTGCACTGTTGAAAAATGTGTTCATTTTTGTTTTTGTTTCATTCATTTTTTTTTTTTTTTTTTTTTGTTTTTCGGGTCATTCATTATGATCACATTTCGTAAATTTGTAAATTAAAAAATTTGTAAATTCGAAAATTCGAAAGTAAGAACGAAAATTCAAAATTATATTTAACTAACTAATAATAACTAACTATTAAATTATAGGTATTGGAATTTCCTTTCAAATTTGGCTGTTAGTGAACAAATGCAAATTTATCTGAAGTTACGAATTATCCAAAATAAGGAATGCGGCATCTAAACAAATTGAACGAAACAAACTAATAATAATAAATAATAATAATAAAAAGTTTTTATTATTATTGTTATTCATTATTATTAATTCATTACGTTCCATTCATTTAGATGTGACATTCGTTATTTTGGATAATTCCTAACTTCAGATAAATGCGTATTCATTACGTTCACTAACAGCCAAATTTGAAAGGAAATTCCAATACCTATAATTTAATAGTAATAGTTATTAGTTAGTTATTATTTCAGATTTTCGGATTTTTGGATTTTCGAATTTCCGAATTTTCAAATTTCTGAATATTCAAATATTTGAATTTATTCCTAAAAAATTGTTAAATGGGTTTTCATTCATTCTGATATTTCTAAATTAACGAATTTGTCGAAATTCGTTAAAAAAATGAAAAACGAATTCGGAACAAAACGAATTGCACATGTCTACTTCACAGTTCAAAGGATTTTTAGATCGCTCCACTCCTCAAAAGGAGAAGCGATCTACACCACTTCATAAACAGGCACACAGACAGGAGCAATCTCCTCTGAGAATGCCAGTCTGCAGCGGTTATTTTCTACTGCTTGATAAACGGACTCCATAGTCTGGATTCACTATATGGGTGTTGGACTTTTATACTATATGCACAAACTTTATAATCATTCGTTAACCACAAGTTTGTATTTTTATTCATTTTTATTCATTTACTTCTATTATCATTTTTCTGCCAGTGCGGCATACTGTTGATGGAGTTATAATAACCATTGGTTTGGTAAAAAATGGTATATGATTATGAAGCACTTCAAGTGAGGAATAGGCCGTGAGTATTTGTCAGGTCACTATATCAAATTTACAGATTTAAATATTTAGTGCATTGATAAGGCACACAAATTATCTGAATCTTTATGAGCTTGTCAACATCTTTTGTGTGACAGGTTAGTATTGACAAAAAAAAAAAAAAAATGGATCTTTAGGGCCGGTTCACACTGCTGCGGTGCGAATTTTGCGCGAATTTGATCCGATTGCATTGCGAATTTTCGTTGCGAATTCTTTATGTGTTCTGGCGAATCTACTGCGATTCTACGGCAAATATTGCAAATTGGGAGGGGATCGTGATTTTATGACTTCCTGCTTTCTTGGATGGGAGGAGTAGGAGGGGGAAGCAAAAAAAAAAAAAGAATATCGCAGTGATGTGAATGTACAATTGCGTTTTCATTGCGAGTTCAATTGCAGTGTATGGAGCTGAATTTGCATCGCACACAGATCAAACTCGCACAGGACCCTTTTTGTACGCAGCTTAGATTCGCAACGCATTGATGTGAACGGCACTAATGGAAAACTATGTTACTTAAATGACTTGCGAATTTGAGCGATCGCAACGGCTCAAATTCGCAATAGAATTCACAGCAGTGTGAACCGGCCCTTAGTCTGAACGAGGACCTACCATTGTTATATCATAATAGCAGCTATTTTTTAATTTGGGCAAGAACAGAGAGTTTTCAGCCACGCAGTGCTGTGACTGTAAGATCATCTCTAGCAGAGGTCCTGAAGAAGTGTCTGCTGGGACACAAAACCACTGAGGTTGTTGAGTTCTTCCATCACCCATTCACATTATGTCTTGTATACCTTTCACTAAATACACGGCATTATGTGAATGGACAAGAGGAGATCCTGTGGTTTGCTCACAGAATAATTGATATGAATTGAAAATAATACAAGATGTTTTGTATATGGACAAGGTGAAGAGTGAGCGACCCACTATCATCGCTGTACTAGAACTGGAACTGTGTATCTGAGCAGACAAAAGCTTGCATCTGACACTAGTATCCAGCAGGAAAAAAAACGATCATTTTTAACATCAACATTCTCTTGACCAATCACAATTTAAAAAGTACTCTTTTTTTTCCTGGAAGTGCACGTTAAATCGGATTGGTGGCTGTAAGAAGCCACTTAGTACTGAGAATTTTGTGGATTAGGCTTGCTGTCAAGGGGAGACAGCAAGAAACCTAGAGTGGGATTGTTTCGGAATAGCTCCCCTGAATCAACAGCAGGGGTTCCCAGATTGCCAAGGCAAATGAATGTACTACAGCAATGCCTGGATGAAATACTGCAGCATTTGTATGTAGTCTATAGCATGAACCAGGCATTGGGAGTCCTGGAGACATTAGTAAAAAGTAACAAAGTCCTCTTTAGGCTGCTAATTAAATCAGAACTTCAGACAAAAGGGACTTTACACTCTTCTTCCACCTCCCCCTCCTATGCCATATTTGTTTTTTGTTTTTTTTGGGGGGGGAAGCGGGTACCTAGTTTTGGCAGGTACCCGCTCCCACTTCCGCTCGGATCGCCTAGGTGAGCAATGCGGCCGCAGGGAAACCGCACAAGTGTGAACCTAACCTAAGAAAGAATTAGAACATCTATCAAGATGTTATTGCTGCTTGTTTCCATGCTGAAGAAATCCACCCTCTCTATTTGTTCTGGTGACCATTATCACTATGATAGAAAGTCATGGGAACTTTTATATGTGTCACTGGAACAAGAGGTGATGGTTAAAAGGTTAAAGCATAACTAAGGGCACAGTGCTTACCTCCTCTCCAAAGGTCCAGCATCTGTAAGGGGTCAGCACCTTTTCCACGGCTTCTTACCAGTCTTCAGCCATGAGGTCACTGGGGTTGAAGTCACTCCTGCACATGCACTGGAGTTAGACATCCCAACACACATGAGCAGTGCTGGCGATGTGAACTGAGCTGCGCAAGAGCAGCTTAATGTGCATCTTAAAGAAGACCGTGAACAGGCAGGCAGATTTAAGGTACACTGCATGTCTCCTCTGTGATAAATATCCTGCCTGCTTGCAAACTCTATAATTTTGAATTTAGTTCAACTTTAAAGCCCAACTCCATGTTTCTTGTGACTTTAAATAGTTTGTTTGGACCAAGCTGGTCCAAACTTTTTCCTTTGCGCTGTGTTCCAGCAGGGGGATGGGGACTTCCTGTCTCGCTCCCAGAACAAAATCAAGTTGGGTTGAAAGCTGCTCAGCTATTCACAGGAAACTTTGTATTCCATCAATAAATACAAGGCTTCCTCTGATTGGCTGAGGTGGAGATTGTGATGTCATCTGTCTGCCTCTCCACCTCAGCCAGTCAAAGGCAGCCTTGTATTTATTGATGAAATACAAAGCTTCCTGTGAATGGCTGAGCAGTGCTCAGCCTGACTCAATTTTGTTACAGGAGTGGGACAGGAACTCCCTATCCCACTGATGGAACACAGCACTGTATGTAGCTAATGCTATATACAGTTTATATAACGCTCCGTTAGTGAAGCAAATATGGTTCAGCTTGGTACAAATTAATTACTTAAATTACAAGAAACATGGAGCTAGGCCTCAATGTTTAAACTGAGACACCAGTTCCAGTGACAACCACAGATTTCCCTCAATTCTCAGAAAATTTTGTTCCATCTCTGGTGCAGGGAGGGAAGGGAAATTTCGCAATGAGTCACGAACAACAAAAATTAACTGACAAGGGGTTTATGTTTTATGTTATTTTGTATTGATATTTGACCAACAAACTCTGCTGCTTCAAACTCTGAATGAAGAATGCAGTAAAACAGAGGTTCTGCATATATTCATGCAATAATTCTCAACTGTTTTTTAATAATAAATCTGTCATTGTTATTCAGGTTGTCTTCTAATAAGAAAAAAAAGCTTTGACTGTGAAGACAAAATGAAATGTAATAGCAAAATGTCGTGAAAATCACAGTGCCATAATGCATTTAGTGTTCATAATTAAAATGTATTTTTGAATATCTAATAAAAGCATAATGCATCTATGGCAAGTGAGGGATGACAGTCATAACTAATATGGAGTTTGTAAACCATGTATAATGCAGCTTACTGTACTAACAACTGCAGCACATTGGTGAACCAGAGAAATAAAATAAATAAATATATATATATATTGTTTTCTGTGTTATGTGTCTTATGTGTCATGATCTTAAAGCGGTTGTATACTGCTGGACTAAAGTCATAATGTGCTAGTATGTGACACTTACCCTAAAATGATGCTGCTCCAGTGCCGCAATGTCAGCGCTGCAGGAGCTCTCATCTTCACTCATCTTGCTTCCAGGTTCAGGTGACCGGCTGAAGCATGCGCGTGGGAGCCGCCGTTCACGGCACAGGGCTCTGAAGGGATGGCACAGGTGGCCGTTCCTTTAGAGCGCATGCACCAGTGATGTCACTGGCTGCATGTAATGTAAATATCTCCTAAACAGTGCACGTTTAGGAGATATTTACATTACCTATAGGCTTACTGTAAGTAAAAGTCTGTAAAAGAAGTTTACTTCCTCTTTAAACAAAAAATATCAAACAGTATGCTACACACATGGTTTTGTTTTGAAATACATATGTTTTAAAGTGATACTAAACATACACTGTTTAAAGTGGATGTAAACCCACCACTCACCCACTATAAACGAATGGCACAGTATTAATGTATATATACATGCAAGCCTCCTGCATGTATCCCTACCCTGAATATGTCACCCCCTCAGCAGTAGGAGCCCCACAAAACTCTGGAATCAGTGGGTGGGTCTCTTTGCCGGAGCTCGGTGGGTGGAGTCGCGATGTCACAAGACTCCCCGCCCACCTCCACTCTCTCCTACTCTTCAGTCACACTGATCACGCCCCATGATGAGTAACATCCAGTCAAAACTCAGGAAAGGCACCACATGACTTCAGCATGCCCAATCTGCTGAGGTGTGGAGCAGCCAATCCTGGAATCGTAACACTCTCTCTCTCATGCCATTCATGAGATAAAGAAATTAGATGTCAGTCACAGCAGTGGAGGATGGGGTGACACAAACTTATCTGTGTGTCATTTTTTATCCTACTAAAAAAAAGACGAGAAATGCTCAGAGCTGGATTAACTCTTTGTGGAAAGACTGGGCACAGATGACTTGACATCCTCTACTATGCCAGGTAGAAGTCTTCATTAAAAAATACAATTTTCAGGTTTACGTCAACTTTAATTTACAATGTCCCTTTCTGTAAGTGGATGATGGCACTGTAATTATTCTAATTAAAAAAAAAAACAAAAGAAAATCTAAGTAGCTTTTTCCTAATGGATATACAGCTGTCACATGACCCAGATCTTCCCAGCCTGTCTGCAGGGAAACATAAACAGCAGGCGCTTCTAGTTCTATGCTACTGGTCACATGTTTAAAAAATTTAAAAAAGCATACATTGTAAAAATAAATAAAATCAATAAACTTTTAAATTGGCATACAAACATGTATTTGAAATAAAATCTTAATCATTTTGTTGAAATAACATGGTGTGGGCACATTTCTGCCAGTCACAGGCTGTGTCACGCCCCTCCAGCCTTTGTCTTAGAATAAGAGGGAGGTGAAGCCACCATTAATCTAGATGTAATATCCCACCCCTATTGGTTAGTGGGCATAGAGGAGGAGGGAGGGAGTGGGTTGTCATTTACCACAGTGTATACCCCACATGTGTGACTCTATAGTCACATGGGCTGCTCAAATGAGATAGGGAGGAAATGCTCAGCATAGAAACTCACTGAAAACTGAGCATGTGCAGAGTTGCCCCCACAGCTGCAAAATCCCTAGCTGAATTGGCGATATGAACAGAAGGGGGAGATAGAGAACAGCAGGATCAACCATGTTTTATGCAGAATACAGGAAAGGAATCTCATAGTGACTGAGTGAGTATGAACAGCATGTGATACAACATTTATTGGTAGTCTTTTATGATGTGGGTTTAGTGACACTTTAAGGCTAAACTCCATAAAGAAATCAAACCTCATGAGTTTAGTAATAGAAACATGCAGATATAAATGACCTTTTAATTCTGGTTTAGTGCTTTAATTTTCTGCTCAAATTCTGGGTCATATGATGCAGTTTAGCTGCTCCAAATGTAAAATATGTCAGTGTAAGAGAGTGTATACAAGCAGGCAAACAGCTACTGCTTGTGATCTTACTGCAGTTTTTTTTAGACTACTTGTAACAAAAGTCCTTTAAGTTAAAGTAGAAATAAAACCCTCAGCATTTTAGTTTACCACATTGCACATCATAAAATAATCATTCCCCAAAAAACTATTTGTTTACATTTTTACCCCAGCGTGTGTAGTTTATAACTTTCAATACTGGCTCATACTCTCTCAGTGCTGCTTACCTGAACTTCTGGTCTTTGCAGAAAAAAAGGTGACAGTAGACAGTACAGTCCTCAGCCAGTCTGTTAGGAGAATGGAAGAGCAGAGGAGTGCCTTGCAATCCAAGGCTATGGGACTGTGTGTTTCCATTGATGGACACAGCCTAAGGAGACACAGCTCTAGTCCTTGCATGCAAGAATGGCTCTATAGAACGCTGCAAGAGAAAGGTGCCACCCTGAAACAGGAAACCTTGAAGAGTGGTCATGGCACCAGTTTAAACTGGAACATAGGCAAAGATTAAAAGATAAAGAAGCTGCATACTCAGTAAGTGATTAAACCAGATGCTGAAAGTTCTTACAAAAAAAAATAAGGTTGAGTATCACTTTAAGGGTCCAGCACCGTCTTTGGGTCCCTTAGAGCTGTTTCATTACTACAGTGCCACATAGCAGGTAATCACTAGTGTAACTAGTTCTACACAACTAGGCTTTTGAAAGATCTATAACTTAACACTTGGGGTTGATTTACTAAAACTAGAGAGTCCAAAATCTGGTGCAGCTCTGCATGACAGCCAATCAGCTTCTAACTTCAGTTTGTTCAATTAAGCTTTGACAAAAAAAAAAAAAAAAATCTGGAAGCTGATTGGTTTCTGCACAGAGCTGCACTAGATTATGCACTCTCCAGTTTTAGTAAATCAACACCAGTGCTTGTTCCCATTGTCATATTTGAATTTCTTCTAGAATGGAGCCATAAAAAAAAAGACTTGACCCATGGACACTAATGTGAAATGAAAACACTGTTACCCTAAATTATTATAAATAGGGGGTTGCAGAAAAGCAAAGGATGTGCCATCCTTTCACAAGGACAAATTGTGCTTAATGAAATGACCAGAGATTGATAATAATCCCCTCTGTAATATCATTTACATGAACCTACCACAAGCATCATTGTATTACATCTTTATTTATCCCCAATTTCCTACAGTGCAGAATACCCTGACCTCCGAAAACACAACAACTGTATGGCAAGCAACCTGACTCCCGCCATTTATGCCAAACTCTGTGACAAGACCACCCCAAATGGCTTCACCCTTGATGAATGCATCCAGACCGGAGTAGATAACCCAGGACATCCCTTCATTAAGACTGTGGGTATGGTGGCAGGAGATGAAGAATGCTATGAGGTGAGAAAGTCTTTGAGTCTTCCATTGATTTACTATATATACTGTAGTAAGATGGACAATGTGTCATATTGCAGCATATCCAGTTCCCAAGTACAAAAGAATTTGATTTTAGGAATAGGTTAGTGAGTTTAGGTTGTTGCAGATGCTGTATACTGTACATATTTGGACTGTATGTTTAGCACACTTGAGTCATTCTATTCTGATTTCGATTTTATACCCTTGGTGGTGTAACTTTTCTAGTATATGATAAAGCGCTGAGACTAAATTATGTTGTAAAATTGCAGTGCATAGAGGCATACAGCTGTAAAATTATGAATCCCCCTTTGGATGACTAGCTCTATATCAAAAAATACAGTTAGTGACCCTACTATAACACTGACACAAGACCAATCAAACTAAATAAAGAGCAAACCTCATATAAAGAGCACTTCTCCAACCTGAGCAGACTGATATGCTTGCCCTGAACAGAGGATAAATAAAATACAAATGTACACTACTACTAAGCAAGAAATAGAGCCTGCAAAATGGCAGAGAAACAAAGATCACAGTTGCAACCACGACCAGTGGTAAATGACAGGAGGAAAGGACTGAATCAGTGGTAAATGGCACAAGGAAAGGACCAGACCAGTGATAAATGTCAGAAGTAAAGGAACGAATCAGTGGTAAATGACAGAAGGAAATGACCGGACCAGTGGTAAATTGCAGAAGGAAACCCTAGTAAATAACAGATGCTCAATAAATGGATTCCTATTAGGACTGGGGGGTCCATTTATGGGGTTCTATGTCCAAAAATTGCCCTGAGGTCCTTTGGCTTCTAGCTACACCACTGAGCCTGCATATGTAATCACTTGTCACCATGTACATATTATTTACACGCTAGATACTCAGAAAGAAGGTTTTTAACTTCATAGAGATGCCCTGATCTCCTCTACGTTGTAACAGCAGAGTGAAGGCCTGGTATTTTACCTGCCTGCACTACATATATCATGCACTTGTACCTGGGCATTCCTATTTACTGTATACCTGCATACTAAGCATCATGGTCATAAAGGTGTAGGGAGCAAAACACCCCGGACTTCAGCTGGTGATTGGTGTCTCTTCACAGTGACAAAGCAATGGCGTAGCATACAGTCTCCTTAAAGTTGAGGAAAAGGCATATTGACCATTCTCGGTACATCTAGCCATATAATTGAGATTGCAGTTAGAAGATCTTCCAGGACACTTGACTGTTTCTGCAGACAGCCCATCCACCAGTCAACTGAACTTGGCTAATTTTTTCTTTTTCTTAATGGATTTCACAAGAGAGTGACTATTGTTTCTCCAACATAATTCTGTCACCAGGCATGGTATTAGTTTGGAAATGTTGCATTCATGTAAAAGATATTTCCATTGTGGGTAAAATGTTCACTTTTTTAACTAGCAAGTGCGATAAGCAAATATGTCCACAGACAGTTGTAAAGGCATAACCCACTAATTAAAGTGAGCTGGAACCTGGTCCTGATGAATGGACTCAGCTTGGTTCAGTTAATTTGCACTGCAATTACAGTAATAATCCATGCTGGTGCTGTAAACGCTGATGGGAAAAACATCTTTCTGCACTGAAGGGAAGCTTTACAAATCTGCTTAGCTACTTGAAGAAGTAGGTTAGGGCTAAAAGAATGATTCTTAGTCAGTCATGAGACTAAAATTCATGTGATCAATGATTTTGTGTACATTACAGTGGTTTTAATAGGAACTGTTACACAGGAGATTTGTAGGTGCTCTACTAAGCAATCGATCACCCACAATCAAACAATGCTGAAATTTGTGTAGCAGAAAGTTTTAGTGATTAATCTCTTTTTACTGAAGATTTGACAGAAGAAAGAGATTCATTGCTCAGCAATAGTTATTTATGTAAATATTGTTCCCATTTTAAAGACAATCTTTAAATATACAATATAATTGCTACAATAGCCATTTGACAGTTTATTGCAGCCAGGATAAAACTGGAAAAAAAATGCACAATTTTCTTTCTTGCAGCCATGGGAAGCATGCTATGTCAGGGCTGTCGTGATGAGTGGGCACACCTGGGCACTGCCCAGGGGCCCCAGCTGCATGGAGGGCCCCTGCACTTTCCCCAAAGCAGCTGGTCCTTGAGCCCACCCTGCCCAGGAATTGGGGGCCCCATGATGGCACGAGAGTGATGGGGGAGGCAGGCTGGCAGCCGTGCGCCATGCTGTGCAGAGCGATACCTATTATTTCACAGCCAGCAGGGAGGGACAGGGACAAAGCGCCAGTGATGCTCTGACCCCACCCTATGCAGCTTGAATGCTCGGGACTCGAAGGCTGTGGGGTAGGAGCTGGAGTGGGAGCTGCTGAGTTGGCAGCACTGAGAGCCCACCTACGGAAGTAGCATTGTCGATGGTGTCATGGTGAGCCTAGCTCTCCAGCACTGTTTGCACCGAAGGGCTTGGAATGCCCGGAAGGATGCCCCCTCCTCCGCCCCTCCTTCTGCCTGCTTGATTGGTATGGATGAGTCCAGTGCTGGAGGTGTGCACATAGCCAAAAGTTCACATGCACTGTATCTCCACTGGAAAAGGGGGTACTACATGGATGGAATAATGGTGCTGGGGGATATCAAGGGTGTATTGGGAAAAACAATGTGGAGGGGGGATCTGGGGTGTATAGGGGTAGCAATGCTTGGGGTATCTTGGGTGGCTATAGTGCTAGAGGTATCAGGGATGTAGAGAGGCCACAGTGTAGGGGGTATCAGGGATGTAATGGGGTCACAATACAAGGGGTATCTTATGGTATATGGTAACAGTGCTGGGGGGAATATCTATGGTGTAGAGGGGTCAGAGTGCTTGGGGGATATCTGGGATGTAGAGGGGTCAGAGTGCTGGGGTGATATTTGGGATGTAGTGGGGTCAGCGTGCTGAGGGATATCTGTGATGTAGAGGGGTCAGAGTGCTGGAGGGATATCTGGGGTGTAGAGGGGTCAGAGTGCTGGGGGGATATCTGGGGTGTAGAGGGGTCAGAGTACTGGGGGGATATCTGGGATGTAGAGGGGTCACAGTGCTGGGGGGATATCTGGGGTGTAGAGGGGTCAGAGTGCTGTGGGGATATCTGGGTTGTAGAGGGGTCAGAGTGCTGAGGGAATATCTGGGGTGTAGAGGGGTCAGAGTGCTGGGGGGATATCTAGGATGTAGAGGGGTCACAGTGCTGGGGGAATATCTGGGGTGTAGAGGGGTCAGAGTTCTGGGGGGATATCTGGGGTCAGAGTTCTGGGGGGATATCTGGGGTGTAGAGGGGTCACAGTGCTGGGGGGGAATTTCTAGGGTGCAGAGGGGTCAGAGTGCTGGGGGTTATCTGGGATGTAGAGGGGTCGGAGTGCTGGGGGGATATCTGGGATGTAGAGGGGTCAGAGTGCTGGGGAGGCATCAATCTAGCAGATATATTATATGCACAGGACAGCTTTGTTACTTTATGTATGTAGTATTTTCCCATTTGGGATAATCAATAAAGATAATTAACTAAACATCGGTCTGTCCTTGTTGAAGAACTGCTGTTGGATTCTTTTCCGTTTTTTTGATGTTTATAGTTCCAGTTCAGAGGACAACCACCCCCTGATTGTTGAAACTACTATCGTTTACAATCAGGGCTGACAATGTTTACAGGTGATCTATTTGAGTAGGCAACAGACAAGCCCATTAGTAACTCGCTTTGACCTGTGTTAATTTGGTAGTGTTACTGGTCCTTTCTTCTTTTTTGTCTTCAGTATTTTCCCATTGTTTTTTTGCTGTACAGAATGATTGTTCATGTAGTTAAAGCGGAGCTCCACCCAAAAGGGGAAGCTCCGCTTGTCTGCCTCCTACCTACTTGATATCTGTTTACCTGCGCTGTCTCCATTCTTGGGGCCCCAGAGCATTACTTTGCCCAGGGGCCCATGATGCTATTAAGATGGCCCTGTGCTATGTCTCACAAATAACCCATCCCCTGCTCACATGGCTGGCACACTGCTTTACCAGAAATTTGCACAAAGCATAGGACCAAGTATAGGCAATTTCAAAATATAGAGATGTATACTTTCATAGGCTGTTGTAGATTTTCTTATTACAGTGTTGGGGTTATAATTGTAAAGGCAGACCCTCTTATTTGTTGTTTTAGAAAGTGCTGGCAAGGCTTACATTAAGCTGTATACAATAAATAAGATTGTGCCCAGGACATGCATAATTCCCGTGTAGCTCTTCTTTCCTGCTACCTACAGCTTCTTACTGCCTAACAAATGTGAAAGGTGGTTTCATAAACCAAGAGGAAGGTGTTGGGGGATGAAAGGGTGGACATATTTATTAGGCTCAGTTCCTAATACTCAACCGCGTGCTCCTCTTTCAATTTGAACTGTGCTACTTACCTCTGGACACTAATCTAGCTCATCTCCAACCAGCTATCCATAGTTAAAGTTATTACCTGCTCAATGAGCAACAAACTCTTTACAGAGTTTTTGCTCCTCAGTGTTGCCTGCACTTTATTACTGGCTAACAAATGTGATAGGTGGTTTCATAAACCAAGAGGAAGGTGGTGTTGGGAGGAAGGGTGGACATATTTATTAAGCTCAATTCCTGATACTCAACCATCTACTAGACATGTGCAATCCGTTTCGTAATGAAATCGAAATTCGGACGAATTTTGCATCTTTCGGACATTTGCATGCATCCGAATGTCTGAATAAGAAAATAACGAATTTCTACTAATACGAAATAAATTATAACGAATGAATTCGACATGATTCAGTAATTCGTTAAAGATCTAATGAAACAAAAGGTCAACTCAAAGTAAATCTTACAGTCCAATCAGCTGATTAATTTTGTGCTGGAGGTTGGATTACTGGCAAAGTGCATTCCTGAGAACTGAGTGAGAAGAGTGTTGTGTTGTATTTGAGCAGAGGAGAAGAGATATGGTCATTGTGTGTGTTAATAGATTCAATAAACAAAGGACTTTCCAAACTACGAATCATTATCACAAATATATACATGCATAATTATCGAATTTCAACTAATAATAAGGAAATTATAGCGGACATAACGAATGAATTCGACATGATTCGAGATTCGGTATAACGAATATCGACACTCTACGAATAATAACGAATTATCCGAAAATGAATTAACGTAACATAACAAATTTAACAGAACGAAATTATGTATTTTTACGAATGACAACGAATCGAAACTAAACGAAATTTCCCGCTGTGCACAAGTCTACCATCTACTTCCCTTCAAATTCTAATTATGCTACTTACCTCTGGATATGAGTCTAGCCCATCTCCAACCAACTTTCTGTTGGTTACAGATAGTATCTGATCAATGAGCAACAAACTCTTCTTCGGGTTTTTGCTTTTCAGTTTTGCCTTCACATTCTCACTGGCTAACAAATGTGATATGTGGTTTAATAAACCAAAAGGAGGGTGTTGAAGGGTGGACATATGTATTACGGTCAGCTCCTTATACTCAAGTAGCCCTTCAAATTCTAACCTTGAAAGTTAACTCTGGATACTAGACTACCCCATATTTGACCACCTCTCCACTGGTTACAGCAAGTATCTTCTCAGTGAGCAGTAAACATTTATTCGAGTTATTGCTTCTCAGTGTTGCAAGTTATTAATTCAGATCCAGGATCTGGGCTTCCATATGAGCAAACCATTTAAACAGAGAGCAGCAGTGTTTACACTCAAACACTAATACATTGAACAGGATGTATACAGGACAGCATTGTCAAACATATTACATATCATAAAGTACTATATGCTTTCACTAAGGCTCTTAGCAACAACCCAAAAAAAAAGCAGACTATAGTTTGTATGAGCTAACTGACCAAAAGGTCCTAGAATTATGGAAAAAGAGCCATTTACAGAATTACCTTTGATTGGTAAACCCTGGTTTTAGTCCTGATTTTATAATGTGCAGTTAAATAAAAACAATTCAGTGGATAAGCTGCAAATTTCACTTTCACTCAACCAGGTTTTTCTTTTATTTTTCTTGTTTAATTTTAAAACAGTTTTTTTCACAGGATGAATAAATGATATTGAATATTGTAGTAGATCAAAATGATCCATGTATTGTACAAAAACCTTAGATAATAAAATTAAGTGTAATGATCTGAAATGGTTTTCTTAATGTTCTAGGTATTTGCAGATATTTTTGACCCCGTAATAAAAGAGAGACATAATGGATACGACCCAAGAGCCATGAGACATCCCACAGATTTAGATGCCAGCAAGGTAAATGTCACAGTAAATGCAAGCACCAAGGAGAAAAACATAAGTTCATGACACTGGCCATAGGAAATGGCAAATCTGATCAATTGAATGTATACACCAAATGCAGTAATAGTACCCACTCTGTGTTCTTTGTGCTTGCTCATTGCAGATTAAAGCTGGCCATTTCGATGAGCGTTATGTACTGTCGTCTCGTGTTCGCACTGGAAGAAGCATCAGAGGCCTAAGCTTGCCCCCAGCATGCACACGTGCTGAGAGGAGGGAGGTTGAGAAGGTGGCAGCGGAAGCCCTTAATGGCCTCAAAGGAGACCTTGCTGGACGCTACTACAGACTCAGCGACATGACAGATCAAGAGCAGCAACAATTAATAGACGTAAGTGTCTGACTAATATGCAACTGTCTCTACATTAAACTCAAGGGTTACAAGTAAACTAAGCATTTTTTTGGAATTACATGAACTAGGAATGTATACTAATTGTCCGGCACAGTTACAGCAAATATCTGTAGGGATTTTGTTTTTGTTTTTTTACCCATTGCAAGGATAATAATTTCCCATTTTAGGTATTGCAGACTTGATTGTCTTTTCAGATAATTTATGCTAAGTTGGATACTCTAAATGTGAAGATAACAAACGTGCAACCAGATAGATGTTTCTCTTCTCTCCTAAACATGGTGTCACATGGACTTTATACACAAATTAATGTAAAATACTACAATTCTCAGTACATATAATGACTTGAGGAATGTCCTTCGAAGGCACTTCAAAATTTCATTTGATTTAACATTCTTTTTTTGGAATGAATAAACTTTTTTTACTTATTTTTTGGCTTTTACTATTGTGTGTAATATGTCAGAGTAGGTTGGCATTACACTGTGGAGAGCTACAAATTTGTTCTTCTGTATCTTAACTTTATGATTCCTTATTTTTTTTCTTGATAGGATCATTTCCTCTTTGACAAGCCTGTGTCACCATTACTGACAGCAGCAGGAATGGCCCGAGACTGGCCTGATGCTCGTGGCATTTGGTAAGAGGCTGTGAAATAATGCCTAGGTTTGTTAACAAACAGGAAGCAATATGTTAAGCCTTATGTTCTGATAATGAGGAATTTAGTAATAGATGCAGTCATTCAATGTATGAACCTAAGTACATTGATAATATATATATATATATATAAATCCAAGAGATTCATGGGTCTTCCAGTGGATCGTCTTGAAAAAAATGAAGTATGAAGTAACGCCATTGAAATGTGGATAATAAAACTTGCTTTGATTCATCTTCACTGCAAGACCCGTGAGTGCCCCTATATATCTGTTCTGGATTTGGATGGATTTCTTTATGGGTGAGCACCTGTACATTAAAGTGGATCTTCACCCTTTTAAGGCGTTCTCCTTCTCTCCATCTCAACCCATCATCCGGCATTCGCCTATAGGAATTATGCCGATGCCCCCTTGGATGCATGATGTGCATATCCCAGGTAGCACCAGGGGCACTATACTAGTTCCATTCTTTTTTTTCTAAATAAAATCCTTGCCCCTCCCCCCCCCCATCCTCTGGCATTCGACTTGACGAATGACACCGCTGCTCCCAGTGCCTCCTGGGATGCATGATGTGCATATCCCAGGTGGCATCAGGGGCACTATACTAGTTCTATTCAGTAAGGAGGAGGGGGGGGGGGGCCTAGCAGCACCTGCACCCGGAACAGCCGGTAGCTTTCAGAAGGCAGCATTGTGGAACCAGCCCCATCCAGCAGCTGCAGAGAGGAGGATCCCAGCAGGTCAACGTTCTGCTGGCAAGGTGAGCATCCTTACTGTGCAGAACACAGTCGAGGTAAGCAGAAGAAAAAAAATATGAGGGTTGAGGGGAAAGGCTGAAGTTCCTCTTTAACCTCACAAATAGAGTGCAGTGGCTACCTTTGGGACAATATACATACACTATATTACCAAAAGTATTGTGACACCTGCCTTTACATGCACATGAACTTTAATAGCAATCCCAGAGGCTGCTCACCTTCCTCAGAATTACCAGGAAGAAGGTGAGCTGTGTCTCACCAAATTGTAGTTTACAACAAACTAGCATCTGCTGTAATTCTTTGTTCTCATGGAAATATCATATGTTTCTATGCCTGTATTGGGAAATAAGTGATCAGAAATGAAACTATTTAAAGTGAAACTTTACCTAAAAAGGGAAGTTCCACTTTATGTCCTCCCCCCTCTCCTCTAATGCCGTGTACACACGATTGGAAATTCGTCCAGCAAAAGACCGATGAGAGCTTTTGGTCGGAAAATATGACCATATGTATGCTCCATCAGACTTTTGCTGGCGGAATTCCCGCCAGCAAAAGATTGAGAGCAGGTTCTCAATTTTTCTGTTGGAAAAAGCTCCTATCCGAAAGTGCGATCGTCTGTACAAATTGCGACGTGCAAAATTCCTACGCATGCTCGGAAACAATTCAACGCATGCACGTCGGAAAGCATTGAACTTCCGTTTTCTCGGCTCGTCGTAGTGTTGTACGTCACCGCGTTCTTGACGGTGGAAAGTTCAGAGAACTTTTGTGTGACCGTGTGCAAGTAAGCCAAGCTTGAGTGGAATTCCGTTGGAAAAAGCATCCAAGTTTTTTCTGACGGAAAATCCGCTCATGTGTACGCGGCATAACAGTTTTGGAACATTTTTTTTTCTTGGGGAACAGGTACCTATTTTTTTAGGTACCTGCTTTTTCTTCTGCTGAAATCACCCCACCAGCCCTGCAGCCTCCCGGGACGCGTCCCAGGTCCCGGGGGAGGGATGCAGAACCATCCACACAGCGCAGTGCAGCTCACGCATGCACAGTGAGGAGCAGTTATTATTATTACTATTATTATCTAACATTATTTTTATTTTTTTAGGCACAATAATGACAAGACTTTCCTCATCTGGATAAATGAGGAGGATCACACCAGGGTCATATCCATGGAGAAGGGAGGAAACATGAAGAGGGTGTTTGAAAGATTTTGCAGAGGACTGAAGGAGGTAAGGAAGAGCACTGGAAGGTATTTCAGAGGACACAAACAGCAAAGGCAGGGAAGAGCATTAGGCTTAACATAGACTGGAGGGTGTACCTTGTCTTTATGAGTGCAATCATTCAAGCAGTGGATAGTAGCAATATACTGGTAACAAGACTGACGTGAAAGTCATGTTAAAGCAGAATTAAACCATTCTATTTGCAGAGGACAGGGCCATCTTATGCCGTGTACACACGAGCGGACTTTTCAGCATCAAAGGTCCGACGGTCTTTCCGACGGACTTTCGACGGAGTTACGATGGACTTTCGAATGACCGGACTTGCCCACACATGAACGGACTAAAGTCCGTTCGAATGTCCGTTGGTTTGAATGTGATGACGTACTTAGGGACTAGAATAAGGAAGTTCATAGCCAGTGGCCAATAGCTGCCCTTGCGTCCTTTTTTGTCCGTCAGACTAGCATACAGACGAACGGACTCGACATGTTCCAAATCTAAAGTCCGTCTGATTTTCGACAGAAAAAGTCAGCTGAAGGTCTGATGAAGCCCACACACGGTCGGATTGTCAGACGGATTCGTTCCGTCGGACCAGTCCGGTCGAAAAGTCTGGTCGTGTGTACACAGCTTTAGCCTCTAATAAAATCATGGCATTGCACATGTGAGGAGCTATGACACCAGTCAGTAGTGACCGTTTTAACCGGGGGGCTTGTCTTGAATGGAGCATACACTGTGCATTAGCTAGTAGGCAGACTGTAAATGAAAACACTGCAGAGGACAGTATTGGTATGCTTGTTTAAGAATGTATTAACATCTGAACACTTCTGACAAAGCTGACAACAGAGAATGTATCTTAGCGCCTTGAGGCGATTCAGTTCGCATTTGCTGCGCTTTACAAATCATTCATTCATTCATTCACTTCTAACTTGAGCTTTGTTTTGGGAAACCAGTGGGGTTTTGTTCAACTTTAATACCTACTTTAGATTGTAAGCTCCTTGAGTACAGAGGCTGATGTGAATATACCGTATATATGTAAAGAGCTGCGTAAATTGATGGCGCTATATAAATGCCTGTAATAAGTAAAATAAATATCTGTTAGATGTTCTCATTCACATAACAGAGCTTTAAAAAAGTTAACAATTTCAGCTTACCTCTTTAAATGCTCTTTTTTCTTGAAATTCCAGCACTGTAAAATCCTACTTAGCTCTCTTTATTGATGATTGGGCTGGACAGTTGTGTTTTGCATAATTAAGCCTGTCTGTACTGTTCTGGCAGATCTACATTATCAGATGTTAACTAAATTTGAACGCTCTCTGGCCTCACAAAGGCTTAAAGATTAGGCCTCTTGCACAGGATAACCAAAGTCGCCACATTTTTACTGATTTGAATACAGGTGCAATGTTGTCGAAGGAACAGTGCACACAGCTGAGAGAAATTAGTAGTACACTGATTAGTACAGAGCCGTAAAATAAAAATAGAAAATTTTACATTTTAGTGCACTAATTTACGCACACACACTCACTTTATTAGCAAAATTATTGGTACACCTGCCTTTACACGCACAAAGCAAGGTCCATAAAGACATGGATGAGCAAGTTTGGGGTGGGGGAACTTGACTGGCCTGCACCCGATTGAACATCTTTGGGATGAATTAGAGCGGAGACTGTGAGCCAGGCCTTCTCATGCACATCAGTGCCTGACCTCACAAATTCTTTTGGAAGAATGGTCAAACATTCCCATGAACACACTCCTAAACCTTGTGGACAGCCTTCCCAGAAGAGTTATAGCTGTTGTAGCAAGGTCTATGGCCTCCTTCAGTCTAATGAGGACCTCCAGGGCCAGAGATAGCTGACATCCTTCTGCATATGGTGGGTGGTGAGGCATGGTGGGTGTAAGGTGGAAGTTATTGGGTGCCAGACACTTCTTGAATGCAAAAGAGATGTTTATTTCTCTTACAAACTTTTATGGGGGAAAGAGGGTTAGGGCCAGGACACCCTTGAGTAGTTGCATGTTCAATTAACAGACTCAATAGGAGGAAAGCCGTGCAGGGAAAGGCCTCCAGCAAGAAGCCACATCTGCACATACAGAAATGCTGTCTCCTATGGCAACAGTCTATAACGGTTCCTAACACAAAGAGTAACAGTTCTTTCACCTTCACTACAACTTCTCCTTGTAGTTTTTCAGTACTCTGAGTTCCCGGTCTCTCACTATACCCACTGATTCACTGACTCTGAATCCCTTGAGCTCCTCCAATCTTCACGGTAGTAGCTTCCTCAAGCGTCACCCCTGCTTCTCTGCTGGGTTCCTAGCTTGGTACTCCCGATACTTCTCAAGCTTCACCCCACTGGCCTGCTCAGTCCCTAGCTTGACACACAAGGCTGCTCTGCAAGAGTCACCTCCGCTGGTTGTGTCCCTGACTTGATCACCGTCTGAAGTTTCCTGATTCTCCACCGTGCCCATTCGGTGAGAATACTGCTCCGGTACTTGTTTCAGTTACTCACTGTGGTCCTTGGTAATAAGGTGGCTGGTCCCTTAGTGGCGACAGCTTCCCCTCTACCTCTGACCACCGACAGGTACTCCAGCTGACAGAACTATCACTTCTGGTTGGACTGCAAGCCGCAGTCCCAACCCTGCGTTGCTCTCTTGCTTCTGGATAGGCCCTAGAAGCCAGATGCCCCCAGGATAGGCCCAATCTCCAGCTTAGCAGCCTGAGGCAACACAACACACGTCCAGACATCTGTCCGGGTGGCACAGAACATAGATCACATAAATCCACCCGAATATATAGGCTCTCCCAGCAGGCCAAGGGATTTAAGAAAACCCCTGCCCATTGGCTGAGATACCCCATTTACTCATAACCTGATCTTGAGTTGCCCTTCTCATATCTAATACCACCAAGTACCCGGCCACCTAGTGGTAGAAGAGAAAAGTGCAACAAGGCCAAACTTATGGAGAAATCAATAGGTCTCTAACAATCAACCAGGATAACTACTCCTGGCAAGTAAATTTGTGAGGAGCATCCTTGCCTAAGCTCCGGGGTGCTACACTGTATAGTTGCAAAGGGTAGGCCAATTCAATATTGAACCCTATGGACTAAGAGTGGGATGCCAGTAAAGTTGATGTGTGTGTAAAGGCAGGCATCCCACTCCCAATACTTTGGGTACTATAGCGTACGTGTGTATACTGCAACATTGGAAACTAGAGGAGGATGAAGAAGAATTGGATGCATGTTTATGCATATACACTTTTACACGTTTACGCAAGGTCTTTACCAAACATGTAACTCAGGATCCTTAGATCAGCAAATATTACGTCCATATGCAAAAGGCCTTAGAAGCTGGCCTCCTGCATTGTATGTTAGAGAGGCAACATAACCTGTCCTTAGGACAGGCCGACTCTGACATTTTTTAGAAAAACTTGCAGTCAGTCATGAGGCCTTCTCCTGAGAAACATCTAAAACAGCCTTTCTCAAGCTTTTCAACATGAAGGAAGCCTTGAAATAACTACAGTATCAGGGAACCCCTTATAATAATTACTATATCTACAGCTCATGATACATTAGTGTGATGGTCAGTGGGAAGAATGCTTCTTACACTTGTGGCCATTAGGAAAAATTACCCACTTACAGATAGCTAAAAAGATCAATGGTGTCAGTGGGAATTTATCTGAGAGCCCCTAGCAACCTCTGGAGAAACCCTGGTCTAAAAGGTAAGAAATATTTGTTAAAACATTTGTTTAGGTATGTTGTGGGAAGACATAACATATAGTGGAGTTTTCTCAAACCTGACTTCAAAAGTGGAGGTATACTTTAAGACTGAAACCAGTGCACAATGCAGAATGGGGAGCAGAACACCTGCCTTTTCTTCTATATCTGTAGTACCTAGGCAAGGAGACAATGAGGCCATCTATCAGTCTGAAATAGGAATCTTCCAATGACGTTTTTATGCGATGAAAAGTCAATTTTCAGCCATGCCAGCCATTTATTTGCTTAGAAAATAAAAACTGGTTGTGGCTGGCTCTTAACAGACACGCCTTGGCAAACATACCTCCCCTGTCTAACCACTCTCCCAACTAATATATCAGAGGAAATGCGTTGTTCCTTTCTGATTCCATTACATTATCCATTGCACTATTTGTTTTTGGTGTTTATACAGTGCACTGATGGCGAGCCAGTTCTTTGTTTATCTCTGACATAGTATAAATCAGCTGATGCCGCTTATGTATGTTAACAGACTGTCACTCTGCCCTCTACAGGTTGAAAGGCTTATCCAGGAGAGAGGCTGGGAATTCATGTGGAATGAGAGGCTGGGATATATCCTGACATGTCCATCTAACCTGGGCACTGGCTTGAGAGCTGGCGTTCACATTAAACTACCTCTACTGGGCAAGGTAAGCTATGTACACTTTTCCAATGTATGATCAGATATTCACTTCATACTAGAGCTGCACGATTCTGGATAAAATGAGAATCACCTTTTTTTTTTTTTTTTTTGCTTAGAATAAAGATCACAATTCTCTCACGATTCTAGCGGCGTAACATCATCTTTCACATTATGCAAAAAAATTGGGTTAATTTTACTGTTTAGTTTTTTTTTTTTTTTTTATTGATTGTAGTGTATTTTTAACCCAAAATTTGTGTGTAAAAGACCACTGCGCAAATACAGTGTGACATAAAATATGGCAACAATCGCCATTTTTTTCCCTAGGGCAGTGATGGCGAACCTTGGCATGTTTTGGAACTACATTTCCCATGATGCTCAACTACACTTTAGAGTGCATGAGCATCGTGAAAAATGTAGTTCCAAAAATCTGGGGTGCCAAGGTTCACCATCACTGCCCTAGGGTCTCTGCTAAAATATATATATATATATATATATATATATATATATATATATATATATATATAATGTTTGGGTGTTCCACGTAATTTTCTAGCAAAAAATACTGATTTTAACTTTGTAAGAAACAAGTGTCAGAAAAGTTTAGTCTTTAAGTGGTTAAAATTCCCTCATGTCAGACCAAAGTTCATTCCTTTGATTTAAGAAGGAAAAGTTACAATGTTATAGTTATTTACCAGCTCCGACAATGTTGTGAAAAACTTGGCAGATTGCCTGTTTTTTTTTCTTTTGAGTGAGCAGAGAACTCTCTACACTTATTAATGAATTGGGAAATTCTGTATAGAGATCGTGAGGGGGGTTGAATCGAGATCGCGATTTTTTAACGATTAATCGTGCAGCTCTACTTCATACTAATATCTGACACTAATAGGCTGCATTCACATCTGCACATTCTGGGAATGAGTGCAGAAATGTGCATCCCCGAAATGCATGAAAAACACGTGTCAAGCTTGTGGTATCATTTATTGGTAATGACACCTCAAATGTGGCCAACCAACGTGTGAATGGGCAGCCTTTTGTTTTTGGGCGATGTGCATAAGGCAGCCCATTCACTTGAATGGGCTGCTCTACATGTGACAAATGACCTGAAAGAAGCTCCCGCACCTTTTCAGGTGTTTGCAAGTGTTTGCACATTCTTTTTACTGTGCATTTTGGCGCATTTGTTGTACATTTTGTCGAGCACAAAAACACGTTTGTTGGCCACATTTGAGGTGTCATTACCAATAAAAGATACCACAAGCCTGACACGTGTTTTTCATGCATTTCGGGGATGCGCATTTCTGCACTAATTCCCGGAATGTGCAGATGTGAATGCAGCCTAATGGTGTACACTGGTGTCAGTAATTAGTATGAAGTAGAGCTGCATGAATCGTTAAAAAAAATCGCAATCTCGATTCAACCCCCCTCACAATCTCTATACAGATTTTTCCGATTCATTTAACAAGTGTAGAGTTCTTTGCTCACTCAGCTGTCAAAAGAAAAAAAATCGGGCAATCGATTTTCACAACATTGTTCGAGCTGGTACATAACTATAACATGCATGTCGCACAAAAACATGCGAAAAAAAAAAAAAGTGAGAAAATGCATGTTCATGCGGCACGCATATGTGAATGGGGCCTTACTTACCACCTATTTCTTACACTTACATTTACAGGCATATAATTTATACATCCATTTTTATAAATGTAACTATAATTTAGACTAGTGATTAGGGTTCAAGCTGAATGAAGTTTGACCTGAACCCGTAGGAAGCTGTCACATGATAGAAGGCCACGTTTGGTCAGTGACTAAAAAGCAAAGCATTCTATAAATGGTGCCCATGGTGAGTGCCGACTTGCTGTATTCGCAACGCAATGCATCAGGCTGGCTGCTCAGCCCGGAACCTGGAAGCTAATGGAGATTACTGGATTAGCGGCACACACACTGTAGGGGAAAAAATTCCTACTGAAGCCGGTATAATGCGACCACAAATGGTAATGTAAAAATGAAAAATATTGAGGACTATATAAATATGTAAATAGAAAAAGGACACATGCGTGTCCTTGAACCACCTCCACCGCTAATTTATTCTGGTGATCGGTGGAGGTGGTTCAAGGACATGCATGTGTCCTTTTTTCTATTTACATATTTATATAGTCCTCAATAAAGCATTTTTTTTATTTTTACATTTGTGGTCGCATTATACCTGCTTCAGTAGGAATTCTTTTCCCTACAGTGTGTGTTTTGCTATGTGTTTGAGGTATGCTGACCCGCACTAATTGGGGCCTAAATGGAATTCATTAAAATGTTCTCCCTCTTTTTTGGGGTCACCCTGGTTGATGATACCTTCTTTTTCTTGTTACTGGATTAGCAGTGTCTACTTCAGTGATTTGCGTTTTCCAGGAGCATCGGGCAGGTATGGTATAGTATGGACCACTGCAGCTACGTAAACATATAACATGCATGGAATTCAACTTTAGCTATAAACCATATAAAATGGTGAAAATCATGAAACTTTTATCAGTAAAAATTAGTGAAGTATTGATGAAGCAGGATATTTTATTTTGTTAAATAGTACCCAAGTTTTTTTCACATTGAAAGCACGTGATCAATTCTTTCTTAGGAATTGTTTTATTCGGTAGGACTTTTTTCTCTTTTCTGTATGTACTGAGATCTATTTGTGAATGTTTTTAGGATCCCCGCTTCCCCAAGATCCTAGAAAATCTTCGTCTTCAGAAGAGAGGAACAGGAGGAGTTGACACTGCCGCTGTTGGTGGCACATTCGATATCTCAAACTTGGACCGCTTGGGAAAATCTGAGGTAGAGTACAGTGATAGTAATCTCTATGTGCTTGGGGGTGGGGGGGTGGGTTAAAGTCTATTAAAAAATATTTAGTAAAAAAATAACCTGCAGAGTATGTTTTATGCGGGTAATTAGATCTAAACTACATCAAACATATATTTACTTCTTTGCATTACATTAGAGATTTATCAGGAACAGTCTGCATTGGAATGTATTTATTTACATAAACCATATCAATTCATATATAACCCACGTGTGCATACAATTTATCAGTATGTCACTATAAATGAATAAAATTGTAATTTAAAAGTGATTCAGGACATATACTATATAAACAGTATATACATACACACAAGAAAAATCTTCATCCACATGTACTAACCTCCCTGGTGGTATGATTATGTCAGATTTTTGATGTTGAAAGCGATACATTGTTTCGCATGGAAATTTGGCATTTTATATTGTAGGCCTGTAATTCTTAGTAATAACACACTTAAATCTGTCCAAACAAGAGTCTAGTAGATATCCCGGGTATGATAAAGTTTGAAACACAAAATCATAAATTATAATATAATAAATAACCATAAATAATTATAACAAATAATAATAAAATAATAATAATACAATTTATTCAATAATGTAATCAAATCAAAAACTGAAATTTGCTCAGTTTGAGAATTGGAACTGTCATTACTTTCAGTGTTTGATGAATTTCCCCACAAATCACCATCGCTCAATTCTGCAAGTGATTCTAATTTACTATCGCTGTTTTCTAGCTGGTCTAAAACCGCTTTTGACATAAAGGGACACTTTTTGGTTGCTATGGACAATCTCAAGTTTCCAGGCAGAAAGAACAGTATATATATTATAAAACTGCATGCAGGGCACTGGACAAAGCACTAGGGACAAAAGGGAGGTGAAATCATTTGATACAGTAATGTACTCTGTAAGATTACAGTGTACTGTATGTATAATGTGTTTTTTCACTTTTTGAATTTTGCGGCCGGGCTCCATCCCCCCATGCGTTGCGACGCTCGTAGGGAACGGAGCCCGGCACATTTATAGATCGAGTGGAGTACACAACCTGCACACACAGCGGGGAGACATCGCAGGATCCTGGGGACAAGGTAAGTAACTTTGCCTGGATCCTGTGATGTAATCCCGAGTGTGGCTCGGGGTTACCACTTTTGGTAATGAAAATTCACCCCGAGCCACATTCGGGAATACTGCTAGGGAGGATAAACAAAAAAACACTGCCATATGTGTGACCACCGATAGAAAAGCAGCTCACTTTCTTGTTTGACCTGGGTCAGGAAGCTCACACAGCTCTTTGAGCGAGATTCCTTGAGTGGATTATCCTACTCACATGTTATACTTACCTGCTCTGTGCAATGGTTTTGCACAAAGCAGCCCCAAACCTCTTCTTTTGGGGTCTGCCACTGCTGATCTTGGCTTCTCCTCTCCTGTGTCTGCCCCCACAGTAAGCCACTTTCTATAGGAGTAGTAGGAGTAGACGTGCAGGCTTGTTCCCATCTATTGACACACACAGTGCAGCTTGGCCCCACCCCACACTCCCTTCTCACAGGATTTTATTGATAGCAGCGAAAGCCAATGGTTCCCACTGCTGGCACTGAGTCCTGTGAGGAGAGAGAGAGCAGGCACAGCGCTGAATCAAGACTGCGCTCAGGTAAATATTGAGGGGTGGCCGGGGGGGGGGCTGAATAGATGAACATGAAAGGTTTTTTACCTTAATGCAGAGAATGCATTAAGGTAAAAAGCCTATAGCCTTAAACCTTTAAACCAGTGATTCTCAAACTGTTCCGCGCCATGATTTGCAGGTGTGCCGTGGTAGTTTAGAATTTTTTTTTAAATTGTCAGCATTTTGAAACCTTGAATATATCGAAAAATGAAATGGTAAATCAATGTTGCAAAAGTAAAAAAAGTAACATATATAAAAATGCAATCTCTGTCAGTCTGTCATTCATTGGTTCCTTTTGTAACGCGAGACTTGTGCAAGATCTGGGGAAAACTCGATCAGACTGTTCCATTTGTTTGTTCCGTTTGGCGACTTTGGAGTCTCGCTTCAATCTCATTTGCTCTCAAAAGCATTCACATTAAATGTAAGATTAAATATATATGTAAAAATAAATAAGTTCTTCAGCACAAAAGTTGTTAAATCTTTTCGGTGCGCCGCAAGACAAAAAAGTTTGAGAAACACTGCTTTAACCTCCTTAGCGGTATTCCCAAGTGTGGCTCAGGGTGATATTTCAGTACCAAAAGCGGTAACCCTGAGCCACACTCGGGATCGCATTGCAGGATCCAGGCAAAGTTACTTACCTTTTTCCCGGGATCCTGCGATGTCTCCCCGATGTGTGTGCGAGCCATGTCTCCGCTCGATCTATCACTGTGCCAAGCTCCATTCCCTGCGAGTGTTGCGACGCACGGGGACGGAGCACAGCGCCAAATTCAAAAAGATAAAAACACACAATACATAACTGTATCAAATTATTTCACATCCCTTTTGTCCCTAGTGGTTTTTAAGAGTGCCCTGCATGCACTCTTATATTATAAATAATGTTCTTTGTGTCTAGAAACTGGAGATTGTCCATAGCAACCAAAAAGTGTCCCTTTACATCAAAAGCGATTTTAGACCAGCTAGAAAACAGCAATAATAAATTAGAATCACTTGCAGAATTGAGCGTTAGCAATTCGTGGGAAAATCCGTCATCAAACACTGGAAGTAATGACAGTGACAATTCTGCAACTGAGCAAATTTCAGTATTTTGATTTGAATACATTATTGAATAATGTTTACTATTATTATATTATTATTTGTTATAATTATTTATAGTTATTTATTATATTATAATTTATGAGTTTGTGTTTCAAGCTTTATCATACCCGGGATGTCTACTAGACTCTTGTTTGGACAGAT